>NC_056737.1:1063604912-1063675780 GCF_019279795.1 Protopterus annectens
TTTTTGGTGTTGCTGAAAGGGGGGGGGGTGATGTAGCCTCTGGAAAGGATTCCCTGTACCCATTTATCTGCTCTCATTTCTAGCCAGGCAGACAAGGATAATCATCCCCAGACTACCTCCAGAGGAAGGCAATTGGGCCTCTGTTCAGGAGCGCTGGTAGGAGTTACCAGAAAAGGAATCTCTGGACCCCTGGTTCAGCAGGCCACTTCTGCCTCTTGGACAGTGTCTACTATAATTATTACTTCCCATTCTGCCCAAGGGAAGTCCCCACCATGAGAGTCCTGGAAAGGCCCTTGGGTCTTTTGAACCACAGCCTGCCACTTCTCCTCCAATAGCCCTACACTGTGAACCAGAGAAGTATATGCTTATGGCAGAAAGGGTCTCTTCCCATCCTTCTCATATCTGGCTAGCGTGCCTTTAACCTTTGGGCCAAACAGGGATGATTTGTCAAATGGAGCATTGATGAAAGACTAAATGGCTCTGCAAAGTCACACAAGCACATCCAGGCATGTCTCCTGATGGTTAAGCCTGAACCTACTACTCTCGTCATCCCTTCAGTTGCATGCGCTATTAGCCTCATAGACTAACTGGAAATCAATTCAAGGGTGGCGAGCAGAGATGAAACCCTATCTCGGACCCCTTCAGCTCCTGCTCCTGCATGTGCCATGTAACTCAAGGATCTGAGAGCAAAGGGCGAGGCGATGAAGCGTATATGCACTTCCCAAACCTATCCATAGCCCTAAGCTCCTTGTTAGGAGAATGGATAGTAGGACATCTTCCAGAAGTTTCCTGTTGTTGGCTGCTGCTATCACCATGGCATCTACATGAATATCCTGGACTCAATGCTGCTCTTCATTAGGTGCAGACAGAATCTGGTCAGGTCTTTTAGGGATCAGCTTGATGAAGTCAAATTTTCCAGTCCCGCTGAGCGATCAGTTTTATAAAATTGTCAACAGGTGGAGAGATCCAAGTGGTAGGGGGGACTGAAAACGAAAAGCCTCTAGGTATAGAGGCTTCTGAGGAAGGTTGGAGTGAAGTCCAGCCATCCTTCTGCTTCAGGATTTCTAGGATGCCCTCGAAGGAATCATCATCAGGGGATGACCTAGGGGAACCTTCCCCTTCATTGAAATCGGTATCCTTTGTGAAAATCTCTTCAGGGGAGTCCAAGTGCTTCCTCTTGCACTTTTTCTTCACAGGTACATCTCTGGTGGGATGCTCAAGTGGCATCCAAAGATGACATCACCAGGCCCCTCCCCCCATAGAGGGATGGGAGCCCAGAACCAAAAAAGGACTCCTTCAAAACTGTGGTCCCACCCTGCACAGAGAAAGCCACTTCCAAGGCAGAAACCAAGGTAAAGCTCACATATGCCGAGGCCTCAAGGGGCATGGAGGGCTCCAAAAGAACTGAAGCTGAACCCTCCCCCTCGGAACCAGCAACAAAGCCCTGACCTCGGGAGGTCTCCTGTTCAGACAAACCAGAAGAGCTCAAGGTAATGGTGCCAGAGGGGGAGTTCTAACTAGCCCGGAAACAGTTGAAGCTGGTATGGTCAGTACCGAAAACTCGGTTCATGTCAGAGGAGGAATGTGTATGGGTTCAAAGAACACACCGTTCCAGAGCCAATGTGGCTAGAACTGAAGATGCAGGCAATCCCCTCGTTGTTAGGAATTGGTCCACCAGTTTCAATGTCGGACTCAGACAAGCTCTTAGTGGACCAAACAGAGGAGGCTGGAGGAGATCTTGGAGGTCATAGTTCCATAAAAGGACTTGGCGGACAGTAAGAAAATGGGTCCAATGATGGAGAATGTGATGTTCTTGGTAAAGTAACAAGTTGAGGCTGCTTCGGTACCGAGGGTTCGGCTGATACCAATTCTTCACGTATCTGCATGAAGTCCGTGTTGAAGCAAGAATATCCTTACCTACCAGTGTCAAAGATACAGTCGGTACCATAAGCGATTTGCTGAATTTAGCAGATGGTTCCAAGGAAACTGTCAGAACCAAATAAGGTCACTTTCTTGGTTAGGATGGGGACAAAGAAGAGGAAGAGCTGGCTTCAGTCTTTGAACTGGAGAGCCTCTTCAAATTCAGGTTTAAGAAGTACCTTTACGATCAACTTATTTTTATGCTCGGTCAGGGTTCTGGCAGAGAAACTGTGACAAATAATACAATCTTCCTGAAGATGGACAACACCCAAGGAATACAGAGACAGGAAAAAAAAAAAAAAGAAGAAGTGGTGCCCATCTGTATTCGGCATTTTTCTTTCACAATTTCGGC
Organism: Protopterus annectens; assembly: GCF_019279795.1. NCBI lineage: Eukaryota > Metazoa > Chordata > Ceratodontiformes > Protopteridae > Protopterus > Protopterus annectens. The sequence continues at coordinate 1,063,607,185 of NC_056737.1, forward strand.
ACCTCAAACTCAAGAGGTTCCCTTAGAGGATTTCAGCAAAAAAAAAAAAACACAAAAGTTAATGGTCTTTGAAACACAAATGGCAAGGAAATACCGCCCCTTATGCATGCTCTCTGATCCTTAAATCTCTGGGTTTCAAGTTCTGTGCTAGACACCGCAGACAATACAACAGTAATGTGGTGCATAAATTAGGAAGTACCAGAGTATACCTGCTATATAGGACTAGCTATGGGTGATCTGATATCTAGTGATTCAGCGCAATTTATCCCTCTATACAACTTACGTTCCATTAGAACAGAAAACTGGGGCAAACAAGCTAAGCAAAAGTACAACAGACCCTTACAAATGAATGTTAAGCCCACCAGCCTTTCAGGAACTGATCCTTCTAGGGAAGCATTCAGAATAAAAAAAAGGATACATTTCATTCCCCCCTGGTCAAGAATGTTCCCCTATGCCCCCCCCCAATACCCAGAATCCTGTTAGAGTCTCACACTCACAAGATCACAGAGGTGCCCCCCCCTTTTGGCCCAGGCACCCATGGTTCTCTTTGCTGTTGAGAATGGCCAGGAACACATGGCTCTCATTGCTGTTGAGAATGGCCAGGAACACATGGCTCTCATACCACAAACTTCTTCACATGATGGACTTGCTAACACAGGATGGGGGAAGGGGTTGACGCACCAACCCTCTACTTCTTCAGTTAACTGCAACAATCAATGTTCAGATTACAGGATTTTAAATTCCCTTGGGCACCCCCCCCCCGCCAGGAACACGCAGCAGGTACTACAGAACACTAAACTGGGAACACGCAGCAGGTACTACAGAACACTAAACTGGGGAAGTAGAGAAGAGTTTCTAGATCTGATGTTGTCAATCTACATTTAATCCTTGACACATGGCTTCCATTCCAACACTGGAACAGACTCAGCCATTACTACACCTTGCACAGGCGAAACACTTGAGCTTTATCCTTCCCACAACCCCCATTACCCGAGATATTATTTGCTGCTTTTCCAAACAGACGTGTTTGCCTCAGCTCTCGAGCAAGGTCCCAATATTTTTCATGTTTTAATATTTTTCTTAATACTTTAATATTTGGGCTTAAAATCTGCGGTCAGACTATTTCCTTATCATTTTTTTATTTTTTGCAATTTTTTTTGTTTTGTGAAGGGTAGATCATGCCTGCTCAATCTGATCGACTTGAGTCAGTCACCAGAGTTGTGGATGACAGCAAGGTGGTTCATACAGCCTACCTTGATCTGGCCAAAGCCTTTGATACCATTCCCACTCAGGAATCATAAAAAACTCACCAAGCTAGGCATCAACCCCTATTATTACCAGGTGGGTTGCAAACTGGCTCAGTGTGAAAGGAGCCGACTCCAAGTCAGACTGCCAACCATTCACGAGTTGAGTCCCACAGGGTTCGGTCCTGGGTCCTCTCCTGTTTGGCGTCTACTTTTCTGACATCCAGGCCAACAAGAAGGGACTCTGGCTGACAAAGTTTGCAGACTGCAAGTTGGGAGCTACTATTAACTCCCCAAGTGATGTTGACATTCTACAGAACGGCCTCACTGAGACCAGCGACTTGTGTCAGAACCATGGCCTTAAGCTCAATGCCAAAAAATGTGTCATCATCCCCTTTAGGAAAAACCCGGCTCCCATGAATTACCACATCGATGGTAGACACTTGAACATGGAAGACGTTCCGAGAGATCTGGGAACCTCTCTTTTGACTACTACATTGTCACTGTGATCAGAAAGTCCTTCTATGTGGCACATCTCATTACTAAGGGTTTTGGATCCAGGAAGAAAGAGGTCATTGTCTCCCTCTACTCTTCCCTCATTAGGCCAATTAATCGAGTAAAATACCCCATCTGGCATGTACCTCACTAGACACCTGCAACAACTGGAGAGGCTGCAAAAGTACCTCACAAAGAGGATCCTAGGCCTTAAACACTTGCCCTATATGGACAGACTCAAAAAAAACTCAATCTGTCTCATATAACCTACTTGGAGGCGATCTCTGCTTGACTTACAAAGCCATGTCTGACCCAGGTCTGTTAAGAAGTGCTGGATCTAAAGAACCCCAATCCCTCTGCGCCACACGCTCCAGAGACCTTAATCTCATTACCACAAATCAGAACAAGGTGGAGGGTGGAGGGACAGATTCATAACCCAAAGACTGCCCATGCTAAGGAACAGACTTAGTCAAAAAGAGCACCTCAGTGGCCCCCTTCAGAGATCTTGATGAGTGGATGGGAAACAGAAAATTCTCCCTGGGGATCACTCCAGTAGCTCTACTTGACAGAGGCACTGGGTACCAAGGTCAGGTGGCATGATGCCAGGGTAATCATATGGGCTAGGCTTGTAAAAGCTCCAGGGCAGTTAGCCTAGTACACACCTATGAACCTATGATACTGGCATCAAAATGGCCCTTGCTATACCAACCCTGTCAGACGAGATTCTAAATTTCCATTCTTTGCAGGAATGATCTAGCTTGGTGGATTCATGCCAAAGAAATTCTATTGGGCCACTCCCGAAGACCAAGGCCATAGTGATTACAGACACCTCCCAGATTGGGTGGGGTATTACCTGGACAAGACTGTCCAAGGCACTTGGTCACCCTTAGAGGCCAATCTGCATGTCAGTGTTCTGCAATTACCTCCTTTGTCAGGAAGCTCTCAGAGTGTAGCAAAGGGCAAGCTCTTCCAACTGCTTTCCGATAGCAACACACATTCCAAGGAGTTCCAGTGTCATAGCAGACAAATTGAGCAGATGCATACTTCAACCTCATGAGTAATCTCTCAAGCTGTCTGTGGCGAAAAGGATCTTCTGTCAATGGAGCTAGCCTTGCTGTGACCCGTTTGCCTCTCCACTAAACAAGTGCAGCAGCTATTTTGCCCCAATTTCCCCCTCGGGGAAGTCATCAAGAGACACTTCTCCACACATAGCTCCCTGGACTACAATATGCACCCCCCCCCCGCCAATATCTCCAATTCCAACATTTCTACAGAAAGCACTCAGGCTGAAGAGCAAAGTAATCCTCATTTCACCTTATTGGCCTCAACAGATATGGTTCCCCTCTCTTTGGGCTTATCTGGTTCAATGACCTTGGACTTTGTCTGGATGTGACAGAAGGGCTGGAGCTGGATCCATTCTGAACTTCAAGCTAACAACATGGTTCCTCCAGTTCCACTAGTTGCCAGGCATCTTATCCTTTCTTCCTCAGTACACAGAATCCTCTTAGCATCTCATAAGCCTTCCACATGGAGACTATACACTAAAACCCCTTACCCTGCTAGACGGAGGTCCAGGGAAGTAAATAGTATGGAAAGAAATAGCCAGGGAATTGTTATGGCTAGACTTTTATAGGCCCTAGGGCTAATAGCCTAGTACCAACCTATGAACCTATAAACAGAAGAGATTTACTTTTGGGCTCATGAAAGAGATGCTAACTCATTCTCTGCTTCTATCAAAAATTTCTTAGCATCTCTTTTCAATACAGGAAATTCCCCTTCTACTATCAGGGTTCAACTAGCAGCAATTTTAAACTTCCATGATGGTTTTGGGAGACCGTTCCTTGGCTTTCCATAAACTTAGAAGAACTTTAAGATGGACACTATTGGGGAAAAAAAAATAAAAAATCTTTCAAAGACCCTACTCCCCCTTGGGACCCAAGCCTAGTCTTGCAAACCATCATACACCCTCCTTCTGAACAATCTGCAGACTGCTGGGAAAACATTGTTTTTGGTGGCTATATAACCTCTACTAGAAGGATTTCAGAAATTTAGGCCTTATCCTGCAAGCCACCTTACTTGATTTTTTTACAAAGACAAGAGTTACCTTACGAACAAATCCCACTTTTCTATGTAAAGTGACATCAGAGACTAATCGGTGTATGATTTGCTGGTATTCTTTCCGAACTTTTCAAACAGAAATGAATACCTTACATTTAATAGATGTTCACAGGCAATTGCCTTTATCTTCACAGGACTAAAAACATTAGAAATTCTGACCTTTTCTTTGTCTTTTGTCAAGTACTAAGCTCGTTAAACCTATCAAAGTGACATTAGCTAGATGGTAAATGATTGCATTTTCTTTCACAAAAATAACACTGCCTTGCCAAAACCTATGCAGGCACATTTCACAAGATCTGTTGCTACCTCAGCAGTGTTTCAATCTAGAGCTTCAACGGAGGAAGCGTGTGCAGCAGCTACTTGGGCTTCTCTCCATATCTTTATTATTACATGTTAGATCTGGACTCAAGGAGAAGAGCATCTTTTTGGTTCAATGGTGCTCTGGAACTTCCCTCCATGAGTCCACCCAAGATCTAAGGTAGCTGGGGACTCTGACATTAGATAAAGAAATTATGTACTTACCATAATGTTTCATTTATCTTCGACTACCCTCCACCCTCCCCCCCCACCTTTAGTGATTTTATGGTGGCATGGACAGTTTCATATTGATTATGGCATGTACTGAAGTCTAGCGGCTATGGTTTCTTTACTCCACATTGTTTCTAATATGCAAACTCAGAGGTAACAAACAGGGGGATTGTTGGCAAGGATGAAGCTAGAGAGATTTTGGGCTGCGCAAGTTGTATTAATGAACGTCCGAGTCGATTCAGATATCGGAACTGAACCCACATATCAAGGAAAAATAAAGATGAACAATACAGATGGAATGTTATGGCAAGTACGCAACTTTATTGATGTCCTTTGTGGTTCACTGTTGCAGTCATGATTGTAGGATTCTTCCTGCCAGCAGCAGCCCTCGATCGGCCAGAATCCCAAAGTCTGGATTGGGCGTCAGCTGAAGTCGCTTTTATCCTGATGTCAATGTGCCAGGAAGTATAAAGACCTCAGCCGACACCATTATCCCAGTCTTTCTTGCCGCGCGGTGCCCTGAGCAGTTCGCTGATGCCCGTTTTTGGATTTACTTCAAGGACTTTTCGTTTTATAAGATAAGTACCCCGTTGGGGAGGTCTTTTTCTTGCTCCAGTCAGATGTCAGAAAAAGTTAATAATTGTATTTCTTGTGGGAAACAAATACCTCATAGGGATTTTCACTCTTATTGTATTCCCTGCCTGGGGCCTGACCACAACGTTGCTAATTGTGGGTTTTGTGCTAGATTTAATCAGCGCACTATTAGGCGTAGGTACAACTTTACCTTCTACCATTTTGGTAAAAGGTTTAATTATAATATGTCTTCGGATTATTTTCCGGCTTCTGGTGTGTGTAAGAGGCGCAAAGATAAAGACAGGCCTCCGAGATCCAAAGCAGAGGATATTACTCCGTTATTGCCAGTTGCTGGTTCGTCGGTAGTCAGTGAGGTGCCTTTGCAGCCCCTGTCATCCGCCTCTTTTGAACCAGTTGTCTGTACCAACTCCGGTGTGGAGCTGATGGGCCTTCAGAATTGCCAGGGAATAGACCTTCGGATACTACTCCCTCAGTTGGGTTCGGAGCCGGTAGGCAGGTACCGGCTTCTGAGGGAGTTTTCAGGCCTTCACAGCTTCATGTAAATATGGATTCAGTTTTGTATTCTAAGACAATGACCAAGGCTCCAACTAAAAGGAAATGGCAAGCACAGACACCTTTTGATCAGGGTCCTAGGCCTCAAAGGCAGATGGCTGAAGATTTGTTATCTATGATCAGGGGTTCTCATCCCCCTCCTGACAAAAAGCCTGGATTACAGTCAGATTATGATTCTTCAGACCAAATTTCTGTTTCTTCTGCTTCTTCCCTTGAGCAGGGTTGTTCCTTTCCTCCTTATGGAGGATTCTGATGCTGAAGATTCCTTTCCTTCAGCCTCTCCTCCTGAGGATTATTCTTTTGGTGAAACTTTGCATGATATGAGGAAGCATTTTCACTGGGTAGGGCAGGAATTCTCTGAAACCAAGAAAAGGCTTAGGGATTTTCTTCTTCTCCCTCAGCATAAGCCTCTTGCTATTCCCCCTGTACTGGACATTGTAGAGGATGTTTTATCAGAAGATTTCCCTCTCTCCTGATTCTTTTCCCCCCTGCTCCGGTCACACCAGATACGTATTATAGGGTTCCAGATTCTCACAAGTTTCTTTTTAAGAATCTTTCACCTGATCCGGAAACAATTTCTCAGGGCCCTAAGGGTGTTAAAGTGGCCTCTGCTAAACATCCTATTCCCTCTGACCGAGAGTCCAGGGCTTTGGAAAGATGGGGTAAAAAAGTTTATACTTCTGCTACATTGTCTATTAGAGCTCTGAACTGTCAATTTCATATGCTAAAGCATTAGCAATACCTTTTGTCTGCATTTAAACAGAAGATGTCAGCTGTTTCTATTGGTGCAGATAAGGAGTTACAGGATTTATTGCATGCAAAAAGTGGGTAAACATACCCTGCATTGTGGTTTTGATTCTTTGGAAGCTTCTTGTAGGGCTGCAACAACTGACGTAGTTATTAGAAGACATGCTTGGTTAAAGGAACAAAGCTTGCCGGATCAGGTTAAAGCCAAACTTTTGGATGCCCCTTTGCAGCACTATGTTTTATTTGGGGCCAAAGCTGAAGAGATATTAAAGAAAAATGGAGGACAAAGCCAAATCTATGCAGACGGTTACGGATTTTCTACAGGTGCAACCTCCAAGATTTAGCAGGCACTGGCCAGCTAAACCTTGGCACTTTCCAAGCTCGGACAGGCCTCAGAGAAGCAGATTCAGGTGTTCCAGAGGTAGGGGACAGGCACAAACCCTTTTTAGGAATAGGCAGTGGACTGCCCCCTCTCCCAAAGGAGGTGAAGATAAGTCTCAACCCTTCCGGAAACAGTCTTTATGACTCTCCCTTTCTGGTTCCAGGTGCTCCTCTCCTGGAAGCATCTTTGGGAGGAAAGATTTCTCTTTTTTTTTTTTAATCAAAATTGGGGCCGCATAACCCGGGACAAATGGGTTTTGGGCATAGTCTCAAGAGGTTACAGATTATTTCCACACCTTGCCAAAACCGAACAGTTAGCCAGATCTGCCAAATCATCAATGGGCAGAGGCACAACTGCAGGTTCAGTCCCTCTTAGCTAGGAGGGCCATAGAATTGGTACCAAATTTAGAAATAGGGCAAGGTTTTTATTCAAGACTTTTCCTGGTTCCCAGGAAGGAAAATTCATGGAGACCAATCCTGGACCTTTCCGTACTAAACACCTTCCAAGACGTACCAAAATTAAAGATGCTCACTCTGCAGCAGCTGCTGCCATGTTGGGCAAGAACGCTTGGATGGTGACTCTGGACTTAAAGGAAGCTTACCTGCATATTCCTATAAGGCGAGAGTGCAGAAGGTATCTGAGATTCAAAGCGGGCTTGAAGCATTACCAGCTCTCTGTGCTGCCCTTTGGCTTATCTACTGCGCCCAGGGTCTTTACAAGTGCCTGGCACCAGTAATGGTGTTTTGCAGACAGAAGGGGGTTCAAATATACCCCTATGACGACTGTCTTATTCAAGTGGACGACAAAGACACTCTACTTCAGCATCTAGCTTTTGTGCAGCATCTTCTACAGTACCTCGGATTCACAGTGAATCTAAAGTCAAATCTGGTGCCCACACAACAAATTACTTTCCTGGGTGCTCTAGTACTACAACCCAGATGGTGCCCAAATTACTTTCCTGGGTGCTCTGAGTAATACAACCCAGATGGCTTCCTTGACACCAGACAAAAAAGCGCAACTGGCTTCTTCTTTCCAACATCTGGCTTCGATGAAACAGCTGACTGCAAGAAAGGTTCTGCAGGCTTTAGGTTACATGGCTTCTTGCATTCTCCAAATACCATATGCAAGACTGCATATGAGGAAACTGCAGTGGTACCTCAAGAGTGTGTGGTCTCAGCATTACCACAGTTTGGAAACAGTGATCACGATTTTGCCTAGTCTACAGCAAGAGTTTCTTTGGTGGGCCGAAGCCTGTCTCCAGAACAAGTGGAGGCCTTTTTGTCCTCCACCAACCAACCAAGTTCTGACAAATAGAAGTTATGTTCTTACCATAACGTTCCATGTTAGTTGTCTTCTTCTCGCCTTCTTCTTGCTGGATGGTTCGGAGCCGACCTCGGCTCCGACTCGGCCACTCTAAAGCTCGAGAGTTGGTTCCACCGGCTCGAGGCTCCCCTTATATCCCACAATGCTAGGCGAGAGTTACCTCAGATCTCGTTTGTAAGCTAACCCCAGCTTATAACAGAAACAGTATAACTGTAAAAAACAGAATCCACCTCTAACAACAGGAAGAAGAAGGGAGACCTACATCCTGAAACAAGAAATATGCATAATAGCATATAGCTAAGAAAGAGGTGGTAGAAAGAGAGGTCACGATCACAACTCCTCTAGGTCTGTCCAGGCCAGGGGAAGGAGGGTGGGAAGAAGAAGGCGAAGAAGACAACCAACATGGAACGTTATGGTAAGAACATAACTTCTATATGTTAAGTTGTCTATCTCGCCTTCATTCTTGCTGGATGGGACCGTCCCTAGCACCTTGTCCCGGTGGCCTAACGGAACAGACTCCTGAGAACAGTGGAACCAAAATTAGCTCTATGCCTAGAAGCTAAATCCAACTTATAATGGGAAATAAAAGTGTGAGGAGTAGCCCAAGTAGCCGCTGCACAAATGGTGTCAATAGGCAGTCTGTCTTGGAAGGCTAGAGAAGTAGCCAAAGCTCTGGTGGAATGGGCTTTAGGCTTATTAGGCAGTTTTGGTGTCTAATCTCATAAACAAGGGTAATCAGAGATGTTAGCCATCTGGATAAAGATACCTTTGAAACTGGAAGTCCCTTTCTGCTTTCCGCATAGGAGACAAACAGCTGATCAGATTTTCTGAATTGTTTCGTCCTGTCCAAGTAGTACCTTAATTGACGATGAACATCCAGACAGTGTAATTTTTGTTCAGACCTATTTGAATACTCCGGAAAAAGACAGGAGGTCAATGCATTGGTTTAGATTTGATGTTGAAACCACCTTAGGCAAAAAGGACGGGTTAGTTCGTAAGGAAACTCTGTCCTTATGGAACACAAGGTAAGGAGAACGACAACTGAGTGCTTGAAGTTCTGAAATTCTTCTAGCTGATGTGATAGCCACCAGAAAGAGAGTTTTCCATGATAATAACTTTAAGGAACATGAAGCTGCAGGTTCGAAAGGGGAAAGAATCAAAGAAGCAAGAACTAAATTTAGGTCCCAAGGAGAAGGAGGATTTCTTACAGGAGGTCTGAGAAGAAAAACTCCTTTCAAAAAGGCTTTGCAGAGTTTGTGGGACATTAGGGCGGATTCAGAAATACCCACATGGAAATTAGAAATAGCTGCCAATTGAACCTTAAGAGTAGATGGAGATGAACCTGCATGGAAGAGTTCAGCAAGAAAATCAAGGACTAGTTGGATGGAAGCGGTGAAAGGATCTATGTCCTTTCCTTGTGCCCAATATGAAAAGCGCTTCCACTTACTCAAATAAATCTTCGAGTGGAAGATTTATGGGAAGCTATCAAAATATCTCTAACAGAGTGAGATAATTGAGGAAGCCTGGCTACGGTTGGAAGTGGAGGAACCAAGCAGTGAGGTTCAGAGAGGGAAGGGAGCGATGAAACTGACCCGACTGATGGATCAAAAGATCTGGAACTAGGTCCAGATTCCACGGTCACTCCAAAAGAAATCGATGCAGAAAGGGGAACCACACTTGTCGAGGCCAGTAAGGAGCAATGAGGATCAATGAGGCCTTCTGAGCGATAGCTTTCTGTATTACTTGAGAGATCAGTGGGAAAGGAGGAAATGCATACAGAAGTCCCCGGGGCCAAACTTGGACTAGCGTCCCTGCTGGGTTGGCCTGGTAAAGGGAATAGAGTGAAGTATTCTCTGCACTTGCTGTTTTGGGGAGTAGCAAAAAGATCGCAGCAAGGCTGACCCCACTTGAGAAAAATCTCTCTCACTACAGAGTCTTTCAGAGACCACTCGTGAGGCATGAGAATAGCTCTGCTCAACTTGTCCGCAATGTGATTGGACTTCCCGGGGATGTGCGTTGCTATCAGAAAACGCTGAGAAGAAATCGCCCATTGCCACAGTCTGAGTGCTTCTCGACACAGGGGGTATGATCTGGTTCCGCCTTGTTTGTTGATGTACCACACTACAGACATATTGTCTGTCTGGATTGCAATCGTTCCTAAGGGAAGAGAGTCTTGAAGGGCTTGCAACGCTAAAAGCACTGCTCTCATCTTCAGAACATTTATGTGCAAGTGGCATTCGTCTGGTTGCCATGTGCCCTGGACTGTCCTGCCCTGATAATGCCCCCCCCACCCGATCAGGGAGGCATCCGTTGTCAGAGTAGCAACCGGAGGAGGTGGAACAAATGGTCTCCCCAACAGGAGCTGGGGGGAAGACATCCACCACATGAGATGCTTTTGCACGCTGTGATCATAATGGTGTGAGACATTGGAAGTTCCTGGTATGACCATTGAGAAAAGAGCATCCACTGAAGGATCCGCATGTGGTATCTGGCCAATGGAAGGAGGGGTATGGCCGCTGCCATGATTCCCAACACCTTTAGAACTAACCTGGCTTTGGCTCTGTTGTAGTTGAGAAGTAGAGATACCAATTTTTGAATGTCTGATATCCTTTGGTTCGTTAGTGTTGCAGACATGTTTACAGTATCTAAATTTGCGCCTATGTAGGTAATAGTACGACAAGGCGACAAAACAGACTTTTCGCAATTTATTGAGATACCCAGATTTTGACAGACGCGAAAAGTGTAATCTCTGGCCATCAGAAGGAGATGCTTGGTGGGAGCTGTGAGGAGCCAGTCGTCCAAATATGGAAACACCTGGAATCCCTGTCGTCTCAGGTGAGAAGCTACCACTGCCATGCATTTGGTAAACACCCGGGGGCAGTGGTGAGACCAAAGGGCAGGGCCCTGAATTGAAAATGACTGGTCCCCAGCCTGAAGCGGAGGAATCTTCTGGAGCGTCTGTTCATTTTTATGTGATAGTACGCGTCCTGAAGGTCTATAGAGCACATCCAGTTTCCTTTTCCCAATAGGGGAAGAATGGATTGCAGCGTGACCATCCGAAATCTTGTTTTCTTGACCGATCTGTTCAAGATACTGAGATCCAAAATTGGTCTCCAGTCCCCTGTTTTCTTTGGAACTAAAAAGAACCTTGAGTAGATTCCGGATCCTAGTTGGTCTGCTGGCACTGGCTGAATAGCTCTTTTGCAAGCAGTTTTGAAATTTCCAAAGCTGCTATATCCCTTTGAGCGGGTGGAACATCTGGAAGGGATTTTTGACTGATTTGGAAAACGAAGAAAGGGAATAGAATAACCTTCGAAATGATGGACTGTACCCATTTGTCTTGTGTCAAGGATAGCCAGGCTTCTGGGTACAGTGACAATCTTCCCCCGACTGCCTCCGAAGATGGGCAGTCGGGCAACACCTCAGGGATGCTGAAAGGGCTTATCGGAGGACGTTTCTCGATTGCCCTGGTTCTGCGGACCCCTCTGCCTCTAGGGCGGCGTCTACCATTGTTGTTCCCCTCTGCCTCTGGCGGGAACCGACTCTGTGCATCAGGCGAAGTCCCTTGAGATTGTTTACGGAACCACATCTTTCCCCTTCTGGCCTTTGGGGTAAGGCCTAGAAGGAGTAGAAAAACGGACTCCGGCGGCAGAAAGGGTCTTGCCACCAGTCTCGCACCTAGTCAGGGTTTCTTTCACTTGTGGACCAAAAGAGATGATCCATCAAAAGGGAGTTCGTGAAAGACGCCTTGAAAGGTTCCAAAATTGCATAGCCTCATCCAGGCGTGCCTACGTAAGGCTACCCTGTTCCTGCGGCTCTACTCGCTCCATCGGCCGCATAAGAAAGGAGGCGCATGGAGGAGTTGGAAATAGAATTAGGATAGCCAGCTGCGTGTTCATTTTCTCTTGGAAACCCGCAGCTGTAGGGTCCTTCAGCATTTCACTCGCTTCTTTGATCAAGTCCCTTTGAAGACGAAAGTGAAATGGCATAGGTAATTCAGCGAACGCATAGTAAATGTCGCTGAGGAGAACATCCGCTTCCCGTACCTATCCATGGACCTAGATTCCTTGTTAGGTGGATGGACAGGCACTGAAGGATCAGCCAGTTCCTTCTTTGTGGCGGCAGCTACCACCATAGCATCCACAGAGACTCCTTTGATAAAAATTCCTTGTCTGATGGAGCTGTGATGAATTTGGAGGGTCTCCTGGGAGTGGGGTCCACTGAATCAGGAGCCGTCCATGCCTTTTTAGCAACCACCTGCATGAGGGGGTGGAAGGGGGGGAACACCCAGGAGGTGGAAGGACGAGAGCCAAACGCCTCAAGATACACAGATTCGTCCTCCGAAGGGTTGAGGGCTGGCCAATTTCCCCTCTGTTTAAGGATCTCCAGAATGTCTGCAAATGAGACATCTTCAGAAGGGGAACGGGGAACCCTCAGAATCATCCAGATCTGTGTCCGACGTGATAGACTCAGGTGAGTCAATGTGCTTCCTCTTGCACTTCCTCTTCCGAGGGGCTCTTCTGCCAAATCAGGAGAGGCCTCGAAGAGGATGAAATCCCCAAAGGGAGCTCCTGAGGAGTTGGCTCTCTGCGGTCCGGGATGAGGGAGTGAGTCGACTTACCCTGAGGCAGCATAGAGGGAGGGGCTGACGGAGCCGACTGTGGAGTAGAGCCAGGCTCTAACACACTCCGCATGACCTCGAAAGCACCCCTGTCAGGCAGAGCCAGAGGTCGCCGCCCGGAGGAGCTAAGGACCCCCCTCGGCACCGACAGTGATGGCTCCGAGGCCGATGTCGGAGCCGAACTCACCAACGCCAAGCACCGAGAGGGAGAGGGGTCGGACAAGGGTCCGATGCCACTCACCCCTCGAGCCGACGAGGGAAGTCCGGCGCCGAGATTCCTCCATGGAAGAAAACGGAGCCGACGACGGAGCCGAAGACAATTGTCTCGGCTCCGAGGTGACCACAGTCTCGGTTCCGTCACGACCCGGCTCCGAACTCAAGAGAGTCAAGGAGGAAAGAGTTGGTGGAACGGGGCAGGCACCGACTGATGAGTCGGGCTCTGAAGCATCTGGGCTAGTGCCTCGGACTTGAGTAGTCGACTCACCACCCTCTGAAGGTCATGATCAGACAGCCTCGATGACCTAGAGGAATGAGACCTTTGGCTCCGTTCAGACAGCAGGGGAGATCCTGGAGCCGAATGAACGGAGCCAAGAGAAGGTGACCTAGACCTCTTTCTGGTTGTCGGCTCAAGATCTTGTCGGAGCCGACACGGTACTCGATAACCTCGGCCCCGGCCGGAGCCGAGGAAGCCACAGAAACTGTGAACTGAGTCTTATCGGCTCCAGCCGGAGCCGATAAAGGCAAAGGTTGAACAACCTGAGGTCTCGGCTCAGAAGCCGGAACCGAAGACCTCGATGCCTTGGAGGGCTTCCCTGTTGAGACAGACAGGGAATCCTCAGGCTTCAACAAGCCTCTCAGAATAAGCTTGTTTTTTCTTTCCTGCAGGACCCTGGGGCTGAAGCCATGGCAAACAGCACAGGAGTCCTGCAGGTGCAAAGGCCCCAGACAATAGACACAAGAAGTGTGAGCGTCTGTCAGAGACATTTTCTGACAGCACGCATCACACTTCTTGAATCGAGACCTTTGTTTTTAGACATAGCCTAACTGGTGAACACAAACACACACTCAAACACACCAGTTATACCCTGTCAAAATAACTACTTTAGTAAAAATACTAAAAAATAAAGTACAATAAACAGTATTTAAACTACACAAACACTCCCTAGGGAAGGGAAGGCCCAAGGCCCAAGGGAAGAACTAAAAGTTCTTTTAAACAAAAAACGGGAAAAAATTAGGTCGGGATAAAGTTCAATGAACTACACTAATTTGATAATAATTAAACTAAAAAGGGGTAAAAAGAGTAACTTTTAATAGAAAAAGCTTAAACTCACCAGGAACCGGTAGAACAACCAACCTCGAAGCTGTAGCGGCAAACGAGATCTGAGGTAACTCTCGCCTAGCATTGTGGGATATAAGGGGAGCCTCGAGCCGGTGGAACCAACTCTCGAGCTTTAGAGTGGCCGAGTCGGAGCCGAGGTCGGCTCCGAACCATCCAGCAAGAATGAAGGCGAGATAGACAACTTAACATCAGATGCTTCAGATTATGCCCGGGGAGCACACATGCACGGGAGGTGTCTTCAGGGTGTTTGGACAAAGGAGCAAATTCACCTGCACATAAATTTGAAGGAGATGCTCGCTGTACAGAATGCTCAGATAACCTTCAGGGACTTTCTTCTACCAGGGCAATTGTTGATAAAGACAGACAAAACTACAGTGATGTGGTACATAAACAAGCAGGGGGGGGGGGCTCTCACTCTTACCCCCTGTGCAGGTTAGCCATGGCTATGTGGTGCAGAGTCCACTTACAGGCACAATTCCTGCCAGGAAAAAAGACAACACTCTGGCAGACACATTGAGCAGGACCCTTTCGGATCCACACGAATGGATGTTCGGATATTCAGGATGATAGTACAGGCATGGGATGTCCGGACATAGATCTTTTTGCATCCCCTCAGAATCAACTTCCAACATTCTGCACCAGGACCTACCACAAACTAGCATGGCAAGTGGATGCCCTCTCATTCAGTTGGAAACACCTCTCAGTATATGCTTTTCCTCGAGTACTATAAAGCCGGACAGACCGCAAATGATTTTCCTGGCTCCCAATTGGCCTCGACAACTCTGATGAACCTAGTTCAGGAGCCTCCCTGGATTCTGCCTCAAATCCCTCATCTACTGTCTCAACAGGACGGCCGGATCCTGCACAGTCATGTAAAAACTCTGAATCTAGCTGCCTGGCGGAGCCAGGGTCTGTAAGTATCTCTGCTAGAAGAATTTCAGAATTGCAAGCACTCATGGCTGTGGAACCCTTCATTATTTTTCATCAGGACAGGGTATCCCCAAGGACTAATCCCACCTTTATGTCTAAGGTGGTTTCGGCAGTGGCCTTGAATCAGACTATTCATTTGCCTACTTTTTATCCTAATCCTCACAGTGAGGAAGAAAGTCTTTTGCACTCTTTGGACGTGCACAGGCAGCTTCGTTTTTACCTGGACAGGACCAAGATATTCAGGAAATCTGACCAATTGTTTGTCACTTATGCTCCTACTGTTCTAGGGAAAGCAATCATTAAGCAAACTATTTCTAAGTGAATTGCCCACTGCATCAAGTTACTCTTTTCATGGCAATCCAGTTCCTGTTAATATTAGGACTCATTCTACCTGGGCTACTGCTACTTCAGCAGCCTTTCTTTGTGGGGTTCCTACCAAGGATATTTTAGAGGCTGCTACTTTGAGTTCTGTGCATACTTTTTCTAAGCATTACAACCTCCCCCCTCTATTCTAAATCTAGGGCCGGTTTTGCTTCTGCAGTTTTGCAAGGTTTTGTGGCCGCTCCTTCTGTTTCTCCTCCAGCCACCCTTTCTTAGCTTTGGGACTCAACCCTACAGTCATGACTGCAACAGTGAACCACGAAGGACATAGTATAGTATGTTCGAGAGTGTTCACTGTTGCAGTCTGAGTTACCCTCCCTCCTACCCCCTCTTTTTTTTTTTTTTTTTTTTTTTTTTTTTGAGTATTGTCTGTTATGAGGTATTTTGGCTGCGGAGGTTTTGGGCACCTGACATCTGGGGCAAGAAAAACTGGGGTAATTGTGTCGGCTGAGGTCTTTATACTTCCTGGCGCATTGACGTCAGGATAAAAGCAACCTCAGCTGACGCCCAATCCAGACTTTGAGATTCTGGCCGATCGAGGGCTGCTGCTGGCAAGAAGAACCCTAGTCATGACTGCAATAGTGAACACACTCTAACATCTACATTTATGGTAAGAGTACACAACAGTATTTTGTCTTTCGGCTTATCCTGGTTAGGGGTTGCCACAGTGCAACTCCAGTCTGCTAATGATTGACAGTAGATTTTCACGAACGCCGAGGTGCCAGTGCGACGTTCAACCTTCAACGAAGACACGCCCATTTACACATGTCTTTCGAACACCCACCCAACCGCGGGGAGGACATGCAGACTCCACACAGAAGGCACTCCCCGCACTCCAGCCGAGAATCGAACAGGAGAACCTCTTGCTGTGAGGCAACAACGCTACCGCTGCACCACCGCGGATGCACTAACAACAGAAATCCATTGCAGGCACAAATGTTTCTGGTTCTTAAAATACTGTTAGCTATCTGATGGCATTTCTTATACTTCAATTAAGCTTCAGCAGTCTGACTTTTCTGTTTATCTCAGGATCCCTCTTTCTACACTGGCATTTGTTTGAAAGGGATTTAGCATAAGCAGCTACCTGCAAGTGGTTCTTTCCTAGAACCTGGATGTTGCGTTTGTAAAACTTGAGCTGCCTCATTTTGAATTTGCTCAGAAGACAGACAGACAAAAAAAAAAAATATTTTCCAAAATGAGGATTTCAACTGCTCCGATCTCTGCCAGGCATGTATCTGGTTTACAAGCATTACTGGTAACCCATCTTTTTTCACAGCAATAGATTTCTTTAAACAACCCCTTTCTTTATACCTAAAGTGGTGTTAGAATTTACTCTGATTTAGGGTCTTCCCAGACTATTAATTTCCTGCTCTTCTTTCTGGATGTTGAAAAGATTTTCCACACATTAGATGCTCATATATAACTCGGATAATATCTCGACAGAACCAAATCCTTTCATGTTGCTGATCAAAAAAGGAGAGAAAAACAGGACTATCAGTTTCTCAACAACCCCCTTAAAGATGACTGTCCAGAGCTTTCATTTCTATTCCCAACACACACAAAACAATCACTTTCAACACAGTCAGGACTCATCTTACTTTAACTCTGGCTACTTCTGCGGCATTTTTGGAAAGGGGTGACTAGACGCGTAGGCATCTACTTGGTCACCAGCTCTACAAGAATGATCTTCTGGAATGCCAAATGTTACGGTAGTACACAGCTTACTTACTATAATATTAAATACCCTAAACTTAGAAATTGAATGAGCTATGTTTAACCAACAGTATAAGATTTCAGAAACCGTTATCAAATCACAAGTCAAACTATAGCGGACAACAAAAACAAGTGCACTACTCTTTAGGACACAACGATTACTTTTAATAGCACAAGCCCGCCCCTTTTCTTTGCACGGATCAAAAAGCAAATGGAGAGTAATGAAAATCAAACACAAGCAAGGACTACTACACAGGAAAAACACTGTAATGCTAATATAATTTCAGCATTTAATTTTACATTAAAGTTTGCTAGCGTAGTACAATTTTTCAGTAAATCTCTTCTTCTTTCGGCTTTTCCCGGTTAGGGGTCGCCACAGCGGATCGCCTGTCCGCTCAGGAAATCTCTATACGCATAAAAAAAATCAGGAGACGCAAAAAAGTAAAAGCTTTTCTTTCACTCTTTTTATTGTAAGATAAAGGAGCCGCGATATAACATACCTAAATACCGCTGACTTCAACGAAGCTCACACACTATAAACTGTCAAAACAATCATCCCCAATACTTCTAAAAACAGAAACGGTACATTTTCGGTATCATTCGGGCAAACCAAGGGGAAATAATGACTGGACTCGTAAAAAGTAAAATTTAAACAACTAGAAACACAAAAACAAAGTCAGCACAACTTTAAAACCATATTACATTGCACTTTTGGTTCATCTAACTTTAAATGACTGTCAAAAGAACAACTCAAAATTAAATTATGACACCATTAAGTTTTAATCCAACACTTCTATTCAATATAGACACTACGTACCAGTGCCAGTTATTCACGTTGGTTGCATCGGCTCTTTGCTCAACAATCCATCGAGGGTCTCCTTCACCCCACTTCGCCATAACAACACACCAACTCGTAAAGGGTCTCTATACAATTGATAACTTCACTGATCAGTAACGAATTGGAAGCTACCAAGAGTAAACTATTAAATCGCACGTCCCAGCAAATTACTTTGATAGAATAAATAATTATGTAATCAAACAAGCAATATTAGCACAAATACAAGATCACTATCTTCTGGAATACTCAGCAACGGCTTCCTCTTGTTTTATACCCAAATCATAGAACTTACTAGAAACCGGCTTTTGTCAGCAACAATACCACCCACATGCCCTGGCCGACTAGAAACGTAAAGTCTTATGCTTCGGTTCCCATATTACGTTGACCATTTGGACCGTAAAAGTAGCCCGTCGCTTGACCAGGGAGCTTCACACCAAAGCCTTAAAATATAAACCGTTTGCTTTTTTCCTCTACTCCTCAGTCGACGCTAGATAATGTCTCCTTCTTGACTTAATCACGCATTCATACGCCTCCAAATGACCTCGATTTTTCTTAAATTACACCCTGTACCTCAAACGTACAACGTTGTGACAGAACAGTACTGTAAAAGTCATTACACAGACCCATTCATTGCAATTATAGTGTTCATCAAAATATATTGCTTATTTACATATGAGCTATATATTTGTCTGTATAATGTGTTTGTGAGCGCACAACTGTATACAAGATTTGTTGATAGACAATACACGCATTATATACTACACCTCTCCAATCTTCCATTTATTAAACAAAAAATGTCGCTCTTACCACTTATAAGTATTTTTTTTCCAAATATCACACCTATTTTGCAAGCACAAACCATCACAAGACGTTTAAACTACAATTCCCATAAATGCCACAGAAAAAGGCAGCAAGACAGAGAAACGCACAGACCAACATACGATCGGCTTTCTGATTGGTGAATAACGTCCGATAACCTGACAGCCTAACAACTTGCTTCCGCTTTGTACACTTCACTGAGTTTATGGTCCGTGATTTCATACTGTTCACCCAGTATCTGCACTGAAAAGGTTTGAAAATTTGTTGTGTTGGAATGTAACGTTCTTGTTTAGATATTTGTTACTTTGGTTTTAAGTACTGTAAACAGAGCGTGGAGAATTGTGCTTGATAGTTCCTGATTTAATATCTGAATTTTCTTATGAATTGTTATTTAACACACAAACAGTAGCGGTAAATATTAAAAACGCAAACAAAAGGTTGTAAAGACATAAAAAAGCACATAGTATACTGTACATTTTGAATAACAGTTAACCGAAATTGTACATTATGTTTCGTTAGTAATACTGTGATGCTTGTATTTAGTAAACTCGAGTAGTTATACTGGTGATATTTAAACCCATGGTTCATTATTTAGTACTAGGCTAACTGCCCTTGTGGGCTGTTTTTAAGCTTAGCCAATTACCCCAAGTGAGAATTAAACCCTGAGCCTTGTGTTTGTGAGGTAAACACCTTAACCATTATGCCAACCTCCCCCCTAATTATTGTTTTTTTTTTTTTCGTTTAATTGTAAAAAGTATCTCCACAAATGTATTACCTAGAAATAAAAGGGTGACATTGGGGGGGGGGGGGTGTATAATTTAAGAGTATTTTGTAAAATGCTTGTCTTAACTCATTCAAGCATAGAGAACATTTTTGTATTCTTCTAGTTAACATCCAGAGCTCCTTATGGCGTCTGGCTTTCATATCTTAATGGTTTGCCAGCTAATAATATGCAGTAGCAAAAAGGGGAGTTTATTAACAAAATGACATTAAGATTGTTAATCTAGTGTGTCCTGCAGAAGGACAATTATTTACTATTTGCCAGTTATATTTATATTTTCATATTTATGTTCATAGTTTCATAACTGAGGGTATAGTGTGAAATGCAATGGTGGAAGGCAAGAAAATGTATTGTTAATGTCCATTTACACATCAATATACTGGAGAGATTGCCAGTTATTTGTTAATGATTTGTATGTTATTGCATAGCATCAGATGATATCTTTTTTGACAAGAAATATCATTATTAAATGATCACTTATGATATAGGCAATCCTCATACAGTTATAGGAATGAAAACACACCATATTGATATATTTATAGTTGCAAGCATTATACATCACTTATAAACTATCCAATCATTGTCAGTCAAACATTGCATTGCTCATTCAAATCCTGCCTTCTTTTAGACTTTATTCTCCTCCATAACTTTATTCTGCATATATTGCTCCCACAATTTCCATTTTTTCTATGTAATTTGCTCCTACCTTTATCTAAAGATATTATTTCCAGTTGTTTTATCTCTGTTACTATATTCACCACTTCTAGTACAATTGGTTTAGACTCTGATTTCCATTTTCATTTTAATTGCTTTTTTGGCAGCCATCATAATTACAGTCAGCAAGGCCTTACTATGTCTATGCAATTCCAGTTCTGTATCATAACTGGAAAAATAATTTCCTTAGTTATACCAATTTGTTCACCCAGTATTTCTGATAGAGTAGTCTGCAGGGAATTTTTAAAGTCTGCCAACTCATTACACTCACAAAAATATGTTCCCAGTTAACTCTTTCTTCCCCATCACACCTCCAACATTAGTTATCTACCCGAAGAAAAATTATTTGGACTCTACCTGGGGTATAAAAATACCTATGTAAGCACTTCTAAGCAAAGATCCTAAATCTTCTAGACTTTGTTGCATATTTGGGAGACATACATATATTCACTGTTGTTTCTTTATGAATTGCTCATCTAATCTCTCTTCCCAATCCTTTCTAACCTCCTCTGATTGAATTATATAGTTATAATGCAATATTTTATATGCTGTACTAATTCTCCCTTTTTAACGGTGGCTTCTGTTCTAGCTGCGGTGGTGCAGCGGTAGCGTTGTCTCCTCACAGCAACAGGTTCTCCCATTCAGTTTTTGGCTGGAGTGCCTTTTGTGTGGAGTCTGCATGTCCTCCCCGCGATTGAGTGGCGTTCGAAAGACGTGCATAGAGCGTGCCTTTGTTGAAGGTTGGGCGTCAAGCTGGCACCATAAAAATCTACTGCCAATCATTAGCGGACCAGAGTTCTGCTGTGGCAACCCCTAACCAAGAAAAGCCAAAGGAAAACAACTGTGACTTCTGTTCTAGAGTCTGCTAAGTAGCATCCCCCTATTTCTTTCTCTTTCCCTATACTCTGATATCAATCCTTGATAGGAAAGGCAATCTCTGGCCTGCAGTCCAAATAAATTCTTGGCCTCTTCCCATTCTATTATCTTTCCTTTCTAATTATTTGCTCCCAATACCTTGATTCCTTTACCAGTTTTCTCCAATAAGTTTCAGATCCCTCCTGCCTATTGTCTGTATCCCTAATTGCAGTCAGCCCTATAGGCAGGATCTCCTTTCTCCATTCCCGTGTTGGCTTAGTTTTTAGAATACTTTTTGCTATTTTATGAATATAATATTAATCATGGTTATTCTTGTTCTTAAGGATCTGCATCCAAAATCTCAGTCTCTCCTTGTTTCTTGAGCTTCCTCCCTGTTTAGTCATCATCCCTTTCCACTTTGATTTGTAGCTTTTTGTTTTTGCTGTGTAGAGGAGCCTTAACTGTGTAGCTCTGAAATACCCCCTTCAAATACAGTAATCCTAATCCACCTTGTTCTATTGGAAGAATCCGCTTATCCCACTTTGACTCTTGTGATCTTCCCCACCAGATAAAATCATTCAGCTCCTTATTAATTGCTATCCACAACTTCTATTGTTGATAAAAATATGCCTGACCTATGTATAAAATTAAAGGTATTAAAAACAGTTTTAAGTGCTTGTATCTTGCTATCCACAGCCATAAAATATAGCTTCCAATGTTAAGTCCCTTCCCATATATCCCTAGCTGCCAGTACTGAATGATTTTTAATCCATACTCCTCTAAGTACTTCATTTTGTCTTGTCCCCATAAATATGGATATTGCTGAACCAATTTGTGTCTGGGTACGTAGTTTACAGCTATTGCCTTTGTTTTAGCTCATTAATTTTGTATCCTGAAAAGACCTGAAACTGTCTCAAAATGTTCTACAACACTGAAATGTCCTTTTCTGGTTTTATCAGGTGTCAGATAATATCATCTGCAAGTAAAGCTAGCTTTTCTTGACTACCATACCGATTGCATCCTTGAATTTTTGAGTCCCTTATTTTCTTTGCCAGTGGTTCTAAATATAGCACAAGTAACAAAGGGGGGGGAAGAGCACTCCCCTGCCTGGTTCATTTGCTCATACAAAAATTATCAGAGAGAAACCCACCCACTTTAATTTTCGCCTCCGTTCCCTTATATAGCCTCTTAAACAACCTTATAATTTTATCAGGGAATGCAAATGCTTCCATTGCCCTGCTCGTAAAATCCCAGCTTACTCTGAATGCTTTCTCTGCAAAAAGACCCACCAACAAAGTGGTATTGTCATGCATTCTGCTTACCCCTGGATCATCATTGTTCTGTTAATGTTATCAAATGTTTGGCTTGCCTCCACAAAACCACAAAGATCCATAGCTATCAATTTTGGCATCACCTTTGCCATTCTTTTAGCCATTATAGACATAAGCACTTTATAATCATGGTTTAGGATTGAAAGGAACCAATATAAAGCGGGATCTGATGGGTTCTTACCATCTTTGGGTATTACAGCCACCAACGCTTTCTTCCAGGATGTTGGTGCTTCTCCTCCTTTTAAAATATTGTTAAACAAAACGTTCCAGATCTTTATCAGCTTTTTACCTCCTAGCTACCAAACTTCCACAAGAATACCATCTATTCATGGGGACTTTCCTGTAGATTGGTTATACATCACCATTTTTATCTCATCTCCTCCTATCCTGTTAGTAAATGAGTCTTATCTATTTCTAACCTTGGAATATTTAATTCTTCTGTAAAGTTTCCATTTGTACCTTTTCTTCATTTTCATATTTCTGTGCTTTATACAGATGTTCATAACATTTCTAAAATATTTCTAGTACCCCAACAGGATGTGTTGTTCTCTTCCTTGTTATAGGCTGCTTAAGCTTGGTGGCAACCCTTTCTACTTTTTGTTGCCTGAGTCGTTGTGCTATAAGTTTTTGTGCTCTGGAGTTATTAACAAAAAACAGTTGCTTAACAGCAGTCTTTCTAATCTCTTGTGTATTATCGAGGTAATCCATTCTTTTCTATTTAGCATTCTGCAGTTGCTCTTCTTCTTGTTCTGTGAGATTGCCATGTTCTGCATTACTTTAACCTTTGTCATTCCCTGTCAGTAATTCTTGTTACTTCTTAAACATATCTGTCTTTCTTTTATTTCCACTCTTATTTTTAAACTCCACTTTAATTTTATCCCACTGCCTAGCTATATTTTCTGCAGACATTTCTATCTTCGCTAATAACTCCAGAATAATTTCCACTACACATTCCTTTAAATTCCTCTCTTTTCAACATGTAGCTGGGGAAGCGCCTATGCCTTATTTTTATTTCATTACCCTGAATTTGTATTTTAGTTAGCTACCGCAGCACCAGCACCGCATTCAGATCACATGCCAATAATATTTTAGTTATTTAAGTTTATCAAGATAAGATGTGTGTATATATATATATATATATATATATATATATATATATATATACATACATATATACTTTTCACATTTTTTGTATTTTTTTATATTATATATTTTTTATTTTTTTGTAGTATACATTAGTTGATGTGTGTGTGTGTGTGTGTATGTATATATATATATATATATATATATATATATTTATTTATATATATATATATATATATATATATATATATATATATATATCCTCAGTATGTTATTTAATCAACATGTTGGATGGTTATATTTTTATTTTATTTTGCAACAGTTGAAGGTGGTTTTAAGTACAAACATGTATTAAGAGCATTTAGGCAGTTTTGTTTTATATGCCTTTAAATGCTTTATTACCTTGGTGCAGTTTTTAATTGCTTAATTGATGTAGTGCTTGTGTGAGCAGCTCGCCTAATTGGTGTATATACTTGTGATTTGTGTAATCAGTTTGTCTGAAGAAGTTTGAGCACAGTCTCAAACGAAAAGCGCTTCACATTTTATCTGTATTAAAGAAGATTAACTTTCATCTGTTGGTGTTTGCTGCCTTGCTTCCCTCTACCTGTTTTTGTGGATTTTTAGTTTGTTTTTGCTTGTGCTATACCAGTTCGTTTATGGCGTCAGGATTAGAGGCAACTATTGGCGGAAACTCTTTGGATAACACGCCAGAAATTCTTCATAATGAAGTGAATTCACCTAACCTTCCAGCTCTACCGGATTCTGGCTCTTCGAACAATTGTTTACTCACTTCCCTAACTACAAAATTGGAATTACTTCTTGAAAGAATGGACAGATTAGAGCGTCAGCATCGCTCTTACAATACTTTATCACCACCTTCGCTAGTTCAGCAAGCGGAACCAGTTTATATTCTTGCCGGGTCTGCAGCCAGTAGAGCAACGCAATCTTTACGTAGTTCAGCGACCTTGGAATGTGGGCAGAGGAGTATTCCTGCCAATTCTGGTTTCTGTAATGGAGCAGCACTGGTCTATCCTGAACGAACACAGCAACAAGGTAATTCTAGCCATCAAACTACTTTTGCTAATATATTATCACAGGGTTCAGTCTCTGTGGCGCTACCGGTAGCTGTTTCACAGTCGCAGTCTGTTGTGCCCGCAGTTGTACCATCAGCGTGTCCACAGACTCAACCTGTGGTGCTTGTAGCACTGAAAGACTTCTCTAATTCACCATGCATTTTGAACTGTGTAACAGACAATTTTTCTTTTACTTTGCATGTTGGTCCAAAAGTTCAGGTTACACCTGAAATTGAGAGTTCTGACATTTCTGTGAATCTTAAATCACTTGACAATCATTTAGTCAAATTGAAGAAGATCCAGCTGGAAATTTCTTATTTCCAGGAATGTCTCGCCCGTAAAATAGTACCGAAAGGTTTGAGGCATTATCAGTACCCTACTGGACTGGTGGCTAACTCTAGTTTCCACAAAGAATTGATCAAGTTATTTGACCGACAGGGTTTTGAACTGTTGGGTGTTATGATTAAACATTATTCCCTGTCGGCCGATACACTGAGCAAGCAAGTTGTTGATATTGATGAACAGATCAGGCAAGACAAGGAGTTCTTCCATTATAAATATGACTATAACAGAGTTTTTTCCAGTCTGGATCAATATTTAGTCAAACTTAAAAATAATAAGAATAAAAAATTGGACAGGGACACTAAAGCTTATAATGGTGGGGTAGCATATCCTGCACCACCAGCAGTACAAGTTTGGCATGGCTTTAAGTCAACAAATCCACCTACAGTTAACGGTTCTGCAGAGTTGGACCCGAATGTTACCCGCTCGGACTCTCAACCATTACAGAACACACTTGCTTCTAAAAGTGGCTCGGCTTCTGGTTCGGTCACTCAACCTGAATTGAGATGAAGTGAGAGACTACAAAATAACTATAAGTTGGGACAGTTTAAGGATAATGCATATAACCCTAATTTTTAGGGGCAAAACCAAAACAAACATCTTTCAACAGAAGTCAAAGCAGAAATCAAGGTTTCATAGGACATGAGTTTTTTGATTCTTCTAGTCCTGTATCAGGGAAGGATTTTCATGCCACGGACATTTTAAATAGTACTGTTGATGTTTCTGCTTTCCTTGACAGTTCCCATTTTCTGACAGCCTTGCCGGCTCCTTTTGTTGATGTTTTTCAAGTATGTCATGACACACCAGTCCAGTTTTTTAACCTGATAGCTGATAACCATGTGAATGATGATCAGTCTACTGTTTATAACAGTTCAGGTCCTGAGATTCTTCTTAATGAGGATGGTGATTTTAAGGTTTATAATTATTCTCTGGTAAACATCACCAGTGATGTAGTCAAGCTTTTTTCTAAGGGTTACACCTATGTTCCACCACAGAGATTGGATGTTGTAAGGTCTGTTATCGACCTCAAATTGTTTACCAGGAAACTTAATTTCAGCCTTATGATGGGTTGAAATAGTTTGGGCACTAGTGACACATTTAGAATATCTAGTGTTTTTAATCCCCCCCCCCTCCATCCTACCCTTCAGATGTTTGAACTTATATGTGAGCTGGATATTCGTCATAGATTCCAGTGTGAACATTATTATAAGTATGGTTGTGCAGATTCAATAAATGAGAAGGATTGTATTGATTTTATTAAGGTACATGACCTTCGAGTTTGTAAACCGGATAAAGGTGGGGATATGGTTGTATTTGATAGGGGTGATTACACTAACAGAATGTTAAACTTTTGAATAGCCCTTCATATTTAGTTAGTTCACAATCTGAAGTGAATACAGCATATTTACATATAAAGAATACGTTGGAAGAAATGTTTATTGACGGGAGAATTGATAGTTAGTTCGCAATCTGAAGTGAATACAGCATATTTACATATAAAGAATACGTTGGAAGAAATGTTTATTGACGGGAGAATTGACCAGAAAATGTTTAACTACATGCTGACCACTTATCCTAGATTTCCAAGTCTTTTTGGTATTCCTAAAATCCATAAAGACGTTTTGGACCCTCCCATGCGCCCTTTAGTTGACAGCAGAGGTTCACCTACCTATGCATGTGCTAAAGTTATAGATGTAATCTTGCAAAAATTTTTAGTTAACGATGTACAAATTTGTAAAGACTCATGGTCTTTTCTAGAGAGAATCAATGAGTTACCATTTGACATCCAACATAATTTTTTAACTATAGATGTCAAAGATTTGTACACTTGTATCCCACATGAAATAGTTAATCAGGCTGGATTTAAGAGTAAAAGGGTGTACCAGAATAGAACTCGACCTAGTTGAAGAACTTTTGGATATTTTTCTTAACAATAACTTTTTCATGTTTAATAATGAATTTTATCTGCAAAAGGTTGGGGTAACAATGGGCTCCCCCAGTGGTGCTAGTATAGCCAATCTGGTAATGGCTCGTTGGGAACACTTTTTTTTTTTTTTTATCTAATTCCGATTACAAAGATGTGTTTATTTTCTATACACGTTACCTTGATGACATCTTTATTTTACTTAAAGGTGACAGAGCCATTAGTGACATGGTAGTCGACTATTTCAACAGCACCACAGACTTCCTAAAGTTTACATCTTCTTTTAGTATGGATTCTATAGCGTACCTTGACATTTTATTAACTAAAAATTCTTCACTTCAGAGGTATACAGCTAAGATACATAGAAAAAGCACGTATTCTAATGCATTTTTGCATTATTCTAGCTGTCATCCTCCGCACCAGAAGCGAGCTGTAGTTAAGGGCCAGTTAGTCAGGGCAGCCCGCATGTCAACTCTTGATGCCGACTTCATTGAAGAATGTCGTTTATTAAAAAATATGTTCATCCACCGAGGCTATCCTGAGAATTTAATTAATGAACTTATAGAAGGAGTGGGGGCCAAACGGAATAGGCAGTTATTTAAACCTTTATTAAATATTAATTCTACGAACGTAGAAGTGGTACAGAATAGTAGTGCAGTTAATGTTTCAATAGATGACGTTAATACACCATGTGAACCTACGGGTCATGTTCCATCATTTATCACTACTTTCAGTATTAATAGTAAGTTTTATTATGAAATTTTATGTAAAAATTGGGATATCTTTAAAAGTGATTTTAGTATTTTCAATAAAGTTGGCGATAGACCAGTGGTCACATATAGAAGGGCAAAAAATTTAAAGTCCCTTCTCAAGCAACGCCAACGCACATACACTTAAACACCGGGTATGTTCAAGTGTCAGTCTTGTAACTACTGCCAATATGTTAGTGAATCTAATAGATTCATTATTCACAACCATCAATACTTTTTGAAATGTCGAGTGAATTGCAATTCTAAAATGATAGTTTATCTAGCGCAATGCCAGAATTGTTTATCGTTCTACATAGGGAAAACGGAGAGACGGCTCCATGACTGTTTGTATGAACATATTTATGCAATTCGGAAGAATAAACTCGACAATGCTCAGGCTAAGCATGTCAGTCTCAACCCGGACCACAAAATTAAATTTATGATAATAGATCAGATTCGCGAAGATCCTAGGGGAGGCCCTACTCCATTAAAACTGGAAGAATTAGAACTTATGTGGCAAGTTAGATTAAATGCGTATAATACTCCTGGACTTAATGAATGCTGTTCTATTGTCAGTGTTTTAAAACTTAAAAGTTTATCAAGATAAGATGCATATATATACTTTTCACATTTTTTTTATATTTTTTATATTATATATGTTTTATTTTTTTGTAGTGTACATTAGCTGATATATATATATATATATATATATCTATCGTCAGTATGTTATTTAATCAACATGTTGGATGGTTATATTTTTATTTTATTTTGCAACAGTTGAAGGTGGTTTTAAGTACAAACATGTATTAAGAGCATTTAGGCAGTTTTGTTTTATATGCCTTTAAATGCTTTATTACCTTGGTGCATTTTTTAATTGCTTAATTGATGTAGTGCTTGTGTGAGCAGCTCACCTAATTAGTATATATACTTGTGATTTGTGTAATCAATTTGTCTGAAGAAGTTTGAGCACAGTCTCAAACGAAAAGCGCTTCACATTTTATCTGTATTAAAGAAGATTAACTTTCATCTGTTGGTGTTTGCTGCCTTGCTTCCCTCTACCTGTTTTCGTGGATTTTTAGTTTGTTTTTGCTTGTGCTATACCAGTTTGTTCTGTGAGATTGCCATGTTCTGCATTACTTTAACCTTTGTCATTCCCTGTCAGTAATTCTTGTTACTTCTTAAACATATCTGTCTTTCTTTTATTTCCACTCTATTTTTAAACTCCACTTTAATTTTATCCCACTGCCTAGCTATATTTTCTGCAGAAATTTCTATCTTCGCTAATAACTCCAAAATAATTTCCACTACACATTCCTTTAAATTCCTCTCTTTTCAACATGTAGCTGGGGAAGCGCCTATGCCTTATTTTTATTTCATTACCCTGAATTTGTATTTTAGTTAGCTACCGCAACACCACCACCGCAGTCAGATCACATGACAATAATATTTTAGTTGTTATTGGCATGTGGTCTGACTGCGGTGGTGGTGCTGCGGCAGCGTTGTTGCGTCACAGTTAGACGTTGCCCATTCGATTCTCAGTTAGAGCGTCTTCTGTGTAGCGACATGCGTGAATGGGCGTTCCTTCGTTGAAGGTTGTGCTTTAGGCCCGGCAAGTCAGTATGTAAAAATATACTGCCAATCATTAGCGGACCAGAATTCCGCTGTGGCAACCCCTAACTTGGAAAAGATGAAAGACACAAAAAATTGGCATGTGATCTGAAATAGTTATTGCATGCATATCAAAACTTTCAATTAAATTCACATGTTCCTGTGAAATATAAGTTCTGTCTACCCTAGCCCAGTTTTTGTTTCTTGGGGAATAATACTTAAATTCACTCTGAACTCCTACTACTGAATACTTATCTTCCACGCCACATATTTTCATAAATTACTTCAAAAATTTACCCTCTTTTGTTATATTTTCCCTTCTGGGCCCGAAGGTACATCCTCATTGCTAGAAATCAAATTCCAGTCCCCATCTGTAAATAATATTCCTTGCTGAAAGCTGATCATTTCTCCCAAAAATTTCTTAAGCTCCATTATAGCAGTTTTAGGTGGAATATAAATACATGCCAGTGTAATCCTCCTCCCTTGCCAGTAGCCCCTTACTACTACAAATCTGCCATTATTATTATTTGTATCCTTTGCTGTCACTATTGGAACTCCTCTTGCATTTAATATAAGTATTCCCCTTTTCCTTTGTTCCAGATGTTCTGCTGACTAACCATCCTGAAAACCTTTCTTTATTAAATTCACATGCTCAGTTATTTCCCAATGTGTCTCATGTAGAATAGCTATTTACACTCTGCATTTTTAAATATAGTTCACTACTCTTTTTTGTAGATATCTGTGAGACCATTTACATTTAAAGATAATATAGAAAATGCTGTCATTGTGTTAAGAAGTTGTTATGCTCACCTGTTATGTGTAACAGTTTTTTTAAATGTCTAGTTCCAGCTTTTGTGTTATATGCATGCACTAATGTTTGGCAGGTTGATTTTTTTATACAGTTGTTTCATGTCACATCCATTTGAACCTATGTCACATCTTACAAAACTTTTTGTTTTAGTGAAAGTCCTCAAAAAAAAAAAAAAAACACACAGAACACTCCTAAAACCCATTAACTTAATACTAACACACAAAACTATGTACATTTTCGGGTCCCCTTCAAAACATCTAAAACCCATAATGTCTAATTTCATAACACTGAGACCAGAACATCTGAAACCCATAGCATTGAATTTCATAACATCTAACAGTACAAATTACATGAAAATAACATCCCCTCCAGATATAAAGACATATAATGACACCAAACACACTTTTTACTACATTTCTGCAGGGGGGCTTGATACAGTGGGGTTAGGAAATTAACTTTTTCCCACTGTAGTGCGATCTTGGAGGTGTGGGGATGCCAGGGGGGTTTTCCCCCCTGCAGAAACATACTAAAAGTGTGTTTGATTGTTTGGTGCCGTTATATGTGGAGGGAATGTTATTTTCTTGTGATTTGTAGTGTTAGATGTTATGAAATTCGATGCTATAGGTTTTAGATGTTTTGGGTTTTAAATGTTCTGGTTTCAGTGTTATGAAATTAGATGTTATGGGTTTTGGATGTTTCAAAGTAGACCCACATTTTCATATGTTGAAGTTTAACTGTCCTTAATCAGAACAATTGTCCCAGAGCCACACTTACAGACCTTGATTCATCTAGAAGGAAGGTTATCCATGCTAAAGCAGGTGGTAAAACCTTTGCTTCTTCTAAGTACTGTCTGTTGTTATAGTATCTTTATTCCCATCCCAGATTGGAAAACACTTGTGTGTTGGGCGTGACGAGGATGGACAGGATTAGGAATAAGTATATTAGAGGGTCAGCCCAGGTTGGAAGGTTTGGAGACAAAACCAGAGAGGCAAGATTACGTTGGTTTGGCCATGTGCTGAGGAGGGATGCAGAGTATATTGGGAAAAAGATGCTAAGGATGAAGATGCCAGGTAACAGGAAAAGAGGAAGGCCTAAGATAAGGTTTATGGATGTGGTGAGAGAGGACATGCAGGTGGTTGGTGTGACAGAGCAAGATGCAGAGGACAGGAAGAAATGGAAACAGTTGATCTGCTGTGGCGACCCCTGACGGGAGCAGTTGAAAGAAAAATAATAATATTGGAAAACACCTGAATGCTTTCAGAAAGCATGATCTCCTACTCACTGAAAGAAAAAAAGTATTCTGTTTTATTGACCCTTATCAGATTGTCTCAATGGAGATTTGAGAAGCAGACATACAGTTGCCTGTACAAGCACTCTTTTATTTGCTAGAAGAAGCATTTTTGTTCTGTTCAGTGTTCTTTTTATTTATTCCCCCCCCCTTAAAACTTGTTACTAGATCAAGCCAAGGACCTTAATCCAATCATTCCCCTATGCAAGAGTTATAAAAAACACATCAGTTTTTCTTGTATCATTCTCTTTTGACCAGACTTTTCTTCTTTTTTTTTTTTTTTTTACATTGCAGTGCCTACATTTCTTAAACCTCAAAGAAAGAAAAAAAAAAGCAAAGCAAAACAGGGGCATCTGTTTACTTTAGTGTCCCTATTACACTTGAGAATAACTCAAAGCTTTACTTTATAGCATGAAGATTATGCCAAGCATTATAAAATACTCCTGTTAAGAACAACATTTTGTTTTACTTACAATTAACTCTTTCCCTCCTCTTCCTGTCTTCTATATGTTCTTCCATGACATGAATTAAGGCATATGCCTTTGAGTCCCTAAAAGTTTAACAAAGTCAAAAAGTCCAGTATTTCCAGGTTTTCTTGTTCTGTCATGTTTAATGCTTTGTAATCTCACATTTATTTGTCATTTTTTTTAATTTCTGGTTTTCTTCTTCTTGATCTCCATCTCACAAATCCAGTCCCTGATTAATTTCCAGTGTACTCTTGGTTCTTCTAGTCAACTCTTGTGCTTTTTTCTGTCTCTCAGTACCCAGATCCTTTGAAACTTTGGAAAGAGTTTCACTGGCATAGTCTCTCGCTATATGCTTTATTACCAGAAGAACAAGAAACAGAATCTCCTTCTCTTTTGTAGCTCACTTTTTGTTGGACAAACATTTATTTCCTCCTTAGGATGTTCTGCATCAAAAAAATATTTTGACCCTCCAGGAAACAATATTGTGAACATAGCCGGGTAGAGCAACTTGAATCTCACGCCTGCTTCTCAACATTCCCTGATTAGTAGAATAAATTTACTCCTTTTCTGCCTGGTGTACAGCAGATAATCAGTTTCCACAAATACTCTGTTGTCTCCTACTTTTAGTACTTTGCCCTTCTGCCACAGTTTTGTCAGCATCAACTTCTTCTGATGGTAGGATTGCATCTTTATTAATAAAGGTCTAGGTTGCTTTCTCATGGCCAGGTTTGGAGCATGCACATGATGTACCCTTTCAGTTGACAGCTGCTGCTGTGGAATACCAGTTCAGTTGCTTATTTGTGCTTTCATAAAACTAATACAGTCTGTTACTTCCAGCTTCTCTGTTCCAGCAGAAAATCTCAGGTTTTCCCTACATGCTTTGTCCTCTAATTCTGTTATTTTTGAAGCATCTCTTCTTGAGCAGTTTCATATTCAGCCAGCCTTTTCTTTATTTTGACCTCTGATTTTTTGCATTTTTATCACCTCTTCTGACTTTCTGTTTAATGCTTTTTCCATTTTTTCCAGCTTTGTGTTATTTGAGTGATATAATCATTCGGTTTTCTGTTTATTTTAATCAGCTCTGAGGACATCTGACTTTTATTTTTTCCTTTAGGTTACTGGAGGTCATGCCTTGCACCAAAGCTGGAGCTTGCACTACTTTTTGCTGAACAGCTGCAGAATTCTTCCCAGTCAGTGTTTTCTCCTCACCTTTTGTGATTGATTTTCTTTCAGCTTCTCTGAATTTCTTTTTTACTGGCATCTAGGCAGTGCACTTGCTAGCAAGTTATTGAAATTTATCCATAAAGACAAGTTGATTGGCTTTCTTCTTAGAGTTTCTGTTTTTACACTTTTAGCTGAAATTAAGCTTTTACTCAGTATGCAGCCATCTTGGAAGTCTGTGTCAGGTGAAACAGCTGTTGTTGAGGATACCTTTTTTAATATTTGCACTGCAAGTTGCACATATTGAGAGATTTAATGTAATAATTACTAATTATACAATTAGCCATGTTTTCATATTTTTGTAATTATCGTGATAAACATGCACCAGAGAGTAATTTGTTGCTGTCATATGAAAGCTTATGTATGGTTAACAAAAGTGTTCTAACAGTATATGTCTACATTGTATAGTTTCCAAGATGTGACAGTTTGTGAAAGAATGCACTGACTATTAGCACTGTTAAGAATACTTTTTACTGATAGCATTGCTTTTTGTACAGTTTTAATGTTTTTGTTTTATGCATTTCAGTTGATTTTTCAGAAATTGCTGTGGAATGCAAGGATGTGTGCATGCTGCTAGAAGTTTGACATTCCACACCACATAGGTATTAATGAGTGGTCAGTAGTCCTAACATTTGAGTGGTTAAAGCTATAGTTTTCAATCTTTTTTTTTTTTTTTGCAAATATAGGGCCAAAGTCAAAATAGAGGTGCATTCCCAGAATAAGAGATACTTTTTTAAAATTTGCTGTACGTTGTTTTATTTAGATAATGTAATTTATATACTTTAGAAAATGAGGCAAAAAAGTAAGAAACCTGTATAACTGTACATTATATGAGTAAGGATCTAAGTAGGAGTAAGTTATGAATGCTAAAATAATAATAATTGCATCATTTGTATTAGTGTTGTATTTTCTGAAAAAAAATCATGAGTTCTGTAGTTTTCAAAGTAAACAAATAAAAGGGTCTAGTTCTTTTTCCCCAGTTATGCTATGTTCCCATGTTTATTGAGCTGTACTATACCACAATTGTTTATTTTTGCATTTGCTTAATCCGCATGTGACTGTTAATTAATTGTATTTTTAAAGAGCAGAATACAAGGGTCTAGCTCATTTCCCCCAGTTATGCTATATTTCCATGTTTAATGAGCTGTACTATACCACAATTGTTTATATATATATATATATATATATATATATATTTTTTTTTTTTACATATGCTTGATCTGCCTATGACTGTTAATTAAATGTTTTTTCTGCCTAGCAGACTGAGGGTGCAATGTTTCAAGTGCTGCGCATTACCCTATTTACCATTCTTATAATACTTTATAGGTTCATACTAGGCTATCTGCCCAAGGGCATTTATAAGCCTAGCCCATAGTAATGTGGCTTTCGCCACCCCTTTAGTTTGAGTAAAAACTATGCCTATTATTTTGCTGTGCCTCTGTCAAGCAGTGACACTGAAGTAATCCCTGGGGTATATCTGCGATCTCCCATCCATTGGTCAAGATTTCTCTTGAACAAGGCCAGCGAGGTGCTCTGCCTCACATGTACTGGGATTTTGTTCCACAGCATAGGGAGTCTCTGGGTGATGAATCTGTCCCTCCAGCACGTTCTTTTTATAACTGTGTCAAGGTTCAAGTCTCCCGCCCTTGTGGTTCTGAGGGATCTAGATTTTTTGAGGTGAAGCATATTCATCAAATCTGGGTTTGACATGGCCTTATATGTCAGGCACAGGTCACCTCTGAGCAAGCGGTATGAGACTGAATAGAGCTTGAGTTCTTTCAGTCGGGCAGCATAAGACATATTTTTGAGACCCTTTATCCTTTTGGTGAGGAACTTTTGGGGCCTTTCAAGCTGCAGCAGGTGTCGGGTCAGATACATTCCGAACGGGGCATTGT
The DNA here is from genome assembly GCF_019279795.1 of Protopterus annectens. Lineage (NCBI taxonomy): Eukaryota > Metazoa > Chordata > Ceratodontiformes > Protopteridae > Protopterus > Protopterus annectens. Next base: position 1,063,641,951 of record NC_056737.1, read on the forward strand.
ACTCAATCATAGGTCTAATGAGTGATGAGTACAGGGAGACGATGACCTCCCTTGATCTGGATGTGAATCCCTTCATGATCAGGTTGGCAATATAGAAGGTTTTCCTAACTACTTTAGCAACATGAGTGTCAAACAAAAGGCTACTGTCAGCCTGGGTCCCCAGATCCCTGATGACTTCTTCTGTGCTCAGTGGATTGCCACCTATATGGTAGCTAGGGGTAACCTTGTTTTTCCCGAAGGGTATGACTATGCATTTCTTGGCGTTTAACTTTAGGCCATGGCTCTGGCACCAGTTATCCGTTTGTGTGAGGCCCTTCTGAAGGATATCTGTGTCAGATGTGTTTTCGACTGTGGCTCCCAGTTTGCAGTCATCTGCAAACTTTGTCAGCCATAACCCTCCTGTGTTTGCTTGTACTTCAGAAAAGTAGATGTCGAACAAGAGTGGACCCAGGACTGAGCCCTGTGGGACACCACTTGTGACAGGCTTTGAGTCTGACATGGCTCCAGCAACTCTGACCCTGTGGGTTCTGTCACTTAGCCAGTTTGCAACCCATCTTGTGATGTATGGGTTTACTTTCAAGCTGATGAGTTTTTCGATGATACCTAGGTGGGGTATTGTGTCGAAGGCCTTTGCCAGGTCGAGGTAGGCTGTATGGACTGCCTTTCCCTCATCAATGGCCTTGGTGACTGTCTCGAAAAAGTCAACCAAGTTTAAGAGGCAGGATCTGCCCTTGACAAAGCCAAACTGGGTTGGATCCAAAGTCTGCAAGTTCCCTATATCTTTATTTATGAGTTCCATTATGATCCTCTCCATGGCTTTGCAGATAAGGCTTGTCAAGCTAATGGGGCAGTAATTTCCAGGGTCGGTGGAGGCACCGCCCTTATTAAGTGGGACCACAGTCGCCGTGCGCCACTCCTTGGGTACGTATCCTGAGGTGAGGCTAAGATTGAACAGCTGTCCTAACTGTGGGTTTAATTCCTCGTTGAGTTCGTGAAGCACACAGCCGGGGACACCATCCGGTCCCATGGATGCTGTGTTTTTTGCCTTAGAGCAGTTCTCACCTGGGCGTTGGAGATGTTTGGGGGGCTACAATCCTCTGGTATAGATATCTCTCCTTTTGGGGAGAAGTTTGCACTGAACCTGTCAGCCAGTATGTTGGCAATGTGTGTAGGTTCAGTAATTTTCACATCATTTTGAGCTAATTCTGAACTTTAAATGCTTATAACTATTTGATTAAATACTGTTTCCCTAGTTGATTGAGATAGACACAGCCTTCTACAGATACCCGTTTTTGCTACATCTAGGTAGTGCTTCAGACATTTTTATAATCCTAGGCAGGTTATTAGATGGTGCTTGTACAGATCTTTGCTAGTACTACTATTTAGATAACCCTGGTAGAACATAATGTTCCAATTGTCACTGTAAATGTTAGCTTTATTTTTAAAGTGCTCTGTATTACCATTTATTTCAATTTGCTAGATGTTACATATGCCTGTACTTGCTTTATTGTTCCATTTACTGCCTGTTATATTTTCCGTGATTGTTAGTAGCTACCATAGTTAATCCCCCCCATCCTTTTACCAGGCTGGGTTACTGTGGTAAAGTTGGTCATTGTACAGTGACTGAGTTCTTAACCGTGCATCTCACCTTACCTGATTTGCACTGCCTACCTTTGCTACCATTTACCTCTGTTCACTTACCACTCTCCTCTATATTTCCCCTTCTTCTCTGTCCATCCTTCGAACTCTCTATCTACAATATTTACTTCTGTGCCTATCCCTTTGAGCTCTGTATTTATCTACTAACTTTATATTTACTACTGCAAATTCCCTCTTTCTCCTTCCTCTCTCTGTCTGCAATTCCACCACTTAATGAACCTAACCTAGACTTTCTCTCCTCTTTTTTTATTATTTACAGTTCCTCACTTCAGAAGCTCCCTCCCCACCTCAAACCAAAATGGAATACCTCCTGCATCACTTCTGAAAACTCCCTGGAGCTTGCCAGCCAGACTGAGCTGTACAACTCATGTGAAGAACTGCCCTAAAGTAACTTTTTGAATATAGGTAGCCTCATAGCATCTACTGCTTCTATACTACCTACTCAGTAACACATTTTGTTTTGTCTAACTTCCCTTGTAAGTGATTCAGCAGCCTACCTTGGACCTCCCGAACATGCTCTCTCCCCCCCAAGTCACCTCTGTCCTAGATACTTACATAATGAATGTTGTAGGTGACCTGCTCACCTTGCTGCCTGCCTTCTTCATTCTCACCACTAGGTGGCAGCACCTACTTACCAAGTGCCGGTGCAACTTTAATGTTACCTTGGCTTCTCTCCTATTAAACTGGCCAATTAACTTAAGAGCCTGTATTTTTCTCTGTCTACAATCTGTTTTTTCACCCCCTGTACTACATCAACTTATCTATTTAAAACATCTTTTTCTTCCTTATATATTACTTACCTTTCTATATCATCATCAGGGGTGGGAGGTTGGTGTAATGGTTAAGGTGCTTATCTTAAAAACACAAGGTGCAGGGTTTGATTCTCACATGGGGTAATTGGCTAGGCTTAAAATGGTCCCCAAGGACAGTTAGCCTAGTACTAATCTATGAAGCAGTAGCTGATCTATATATTTTTTTTCCCCTGGTTAACTAAAAGTACACTAGCCACCATGCGACTTAGAGGTAAAGCCTGGACACAATACCAGAGGAACAAATCTACATCTAACCTCAATGAATACAAAACTCTTCGTAACTCAGTTAAAAAGCTTATCTCAGCAGACCGTCGAAACTACTTCGTCCAACTTCAAAGCAACCATAAACCCAACCCACAAAAGTTCTGGAGAGGTATAACTACCCTCTTAAAACCTGGTACTACAGAAAACCCTAACCCCTCCCCAAATGTACAAGACTCTGATCTTGCTACCCAATTCAATTCTTTCTTCATTGACTCTATTTCCAAACTTACCTCTTCTTTTTCAAATAACAATCAACCTCCAGCCTCCACTTCTTTTTCAAATAACAATCCACCTCCTACCTCCACTTCTCCTCACCCATCTCCCCCTCCAACTTCTTTCTCTCATTCCTCACCCTCTCAACCCCCACCATTTTTCATTAAACCTATTCCTACTTCTACTATAAGAAAACTCCTGCAGAAACTAAAACCATGCACCAATGCCCCTGATAACATTCCCTCATACTTCCTCAGCATAGCTGCCGAAGCCATTGCCCTCCCTATCAGTATCCTAATCAACCGCTCTATCCAAGAAGGTCTTGTTCCTCAAATCTGGAAAAAAGCTTACATCATTCCCCTGCACAAAGGAGGAAATAATACTAATATTTCCAATTTCCGTCCCATCGCCATCCTCTCTCTCCCATTTCTAAAGTCCTAGAGAAATGTATCCACCTTCAACTCCTCCCCCATCTCTTAGACAACAACCTATTAACTCCTACCCAACACGGATTCAGACCCCATCATAGCACTATGACTGCCCTCCTTTCCTTCCTTGAAACTGTGAATAAAGCTAGAGATTTTGGCTTCACTGTATCTACCATCCTTCTCGATCTGTCTAAAGCCTTCGACACTATCTCATAATCTACTTCTTACTAAACTAGCTAACCTAAACCTCTCACCCTCTTCCCTCAAATGGTTTACCAAGTATCTCTCCAGTAGGCAACAAGCTGTCAAATGGAAAAAGGCCACCTCCTCCTTCCTCATCACCCCCACAGGTGTCCCACAAGGTTCCATACTGGGCCCCCTCCTCTTCAATGTTTTCATTAATGGCTTTTACCACTCTATCCCTCTTGCTAACATTATCCAGTATGCAAATGATTCCACAATCATCTGTGCTGCCCCATCCATCCCAACTCTTTTAAAACTAACTCAAGATGCCTTCTCTACCACAGGACAATGGATGAAAGACAACCATCTAGCACTCAATGCTGCTAAAACTAAACTTATGATTTTTACCTCCTCTAAAACTAAGAACTTCGATCGAAATGTACTCTCCATCACCAGCCAAAATACAACACCTCTTGAGCTGGTATCTGAAACCAAACTACTAGGAGTTCAAATCGATGACAGGCTCAAATTTAACTCCCATCTACTACTAAACATAAAAAAAAACACCAAAAACTTGGTATGCTCTACCGACACAATCGGTTCCTCACCTCAGCTACTAAACTTACTCTCTCTACTAAATTTCTCTTACCCTCCCTTCTCTATGGAGCCCCTCTTCTAACAAACCTACAATCATCTCTAAAAACCAAACTGTCCTCTTGTTACAATAAAATTGCCAGATTCGCCACTAGCAACAAATCATCAACCCATCACTGTGAATCTCTCCACAAACTAAACTGGCTAGAGCTACCAAACTACCTCTCCTACACTCAGCTCACCTATGCTCATAAACTCGTTTTCCAGCCATCCCTCTGTCCCTCCCTCTCCACTACCTTTAAAATGCACCACACACAAAGACTTCTCAGATCAAACGATCAAAACCTTATAGAAGTTTACAGACCCCCTCCACCCCCCCAGGACAATACCTCCTGTCACACTCATTAGCACGCTTATGGAACTCCCTTCCCCCCTCCATTCATACCATTATTAGCCTCCCATCCTTTAAAAAATCACTCCACTCTCATCTAACCTCCACATGGGAATGCTCATGCTCCCATCCCTCATAACCTACACTTTAACACTCTTTCCCTTCCTTCTCTCAAATCCCAGGTAACAAATTCTTGCTTGCTTATATTATACAACTCCTTACTTGTATCTAGCAATTCCTTACCCTACTGCATCTAACTACCTATCCTCAATCCTACTAGAGAAGAAGGAAAAAAAAATGTTTTTACTTTTGACATTATTACCTTTGATTGAAATACTTTTGTTCAGTCTGTTTACCTCTGTAATCTTCATGCAATCTATGTGTGTATATTAATCTTAGTTTACCTCTGTAATCTTCATGCAATCTATGTGTGTATATTAACCTTTGTGTAATCTGTATGAGGAGCTTTTCTCCCCAGGACTCCATTGAAAACGGGTTCTTCAGGCCCAATGGACTATCCTGGTTAAACAACTGCAAATAAATAAATAATAAATAAATAAAAAGTGCTTTAGAAGTAATGGTTAACTCCATAAATTGCGACTTGACACCATTGTGGGCACACAGCATCTAGGCAAAACAATTGAAAATCCATATATTTGAGCATTGTTATTTTTAAACTGTATAAATACAGAAATATGTATATTTGAGTATTGTGTTTGTGTGCTTGTATATATACATATATAGTATACAGTGCAAGCACAAAATACTTCTATTACATGATTAGTTTGAAGACAACACTATAATATTTACACTGCAACATTACATCTTTGTTGTCATATTTCTGTTTAAAATGTAATGTTGTTTCATTTGTTTGAGCATGGGTTGTGGCTGAAAAGGGCCAAAAGACCAGTCTACCTGCCTCTTTGATAAATTATTCCTGTCTGGAATTATTCACTGAGTGTAATCCTTGGTGAGTTGCCATTTTTGAGTGACAAAGCACAAATGTGAAAGTGTAAATTTGTAGACGGATGAAATAATGCATTAATGACTTTTTATTTAGTCTGTCTGGCTCAGTGTTGTTAATGACTTGACTGCATTTTGTCTTGAATAAAACTTGGAAACATAAGTTATATTGAATAGGCTAAGCTAGTTACTAAGATTATGCAAAATGTATATTTAATATGGCAAACTTCATTATCGCTTTTATATATAAACAATGCACATTTTTGCCTTAGGTGGTACTTTTGGAATTTTTTATTATTTTTTTTAAATAAGAATTTATTCTTTTTAGCTAACAGCAGCATAATGCAGCAGTGTATTTTGTCATCTAAATGACGGCTCGGATTTATCACACGTCTAGAAAATGTCTCATGAAAAGTACCTGTTTACATTTTTATGTTTAATATTTTGTTATATACTTAACAGTATTTTATTAATAGAAAAACAAAGTCAAGTACAGTGGCAGTCTGTTTTTTAGTTTGCTTTTAGTCATGCAGTGTTTAATAATATTTATTTTTTTGTTTAAACTGCAGCTTTAATAAACTAAGCAAAACTGTACTTTTTATTTTGACTTGCAGTAAGCAGTTGTAGCATGATGTCTGAAATAATTTTACAGAATTTTTTTTTTTTTTGCCCCATCTTGCTTCGAAGTAATCCTTAAAATAATTTTACTTGAAGCAATTAATTTTGATACCTGTACTTTCATGGACAACATGGGAACAGTTGAGCACATAACAGAGCAAGTTGAAAAGTAATTGAAAGAAGCTAGAATGTTTATGCAAGAGTACTTGGAAATCATGAATTAAAAAAAGAGCAATGGTTATAAAATGGCTGTTTTTTGACAACAACTTAAATAAATCAAATTGTTGGCTCAACATTTGATGCAACAAAAGGTTGAAAGGATGATAAATAAAATCACGAATTATGATAATGACTGGTCAGAAGTGGACCCGTGAACTAAATTATAAATGTAATTCGGAATTAATATACTGTATAAACCAGATGTAGAGGTTGAGACTAACCCACAGGAAATCGTAACCTATTTTGGGCAACTACAACTCCCTCTGTTAACAGAAAAAGAAAGAGGGGTGTTAATATCAAAAGTAAAGAAAGTTGAAATTAAAGGTACATTGAGAAACCAAAACACAGGGAACCCCCAATGTAGTGATAGAATTCCAATAGAAGTGTGGAAAAAGGAGCAGAAGGGAATAACAAGTCTGTGTAGTAATTGTGACCTACCAAATGAAAGGAAAGCAAAGGAAAACTCCTCTTGATTCAGTGTCATACATTTCATTTCATTTCGTAATCCTGCCTTCTGAGTGTTTATGGTAGTCTTGGCAAAAAGAATGGGAAGATATTACTGAGGAAAATAGACCTGGATTAACATGAATTAGTTACAGGTAGAGGAAAGGTATGACAGTATTAACAGATTCCTTATGATTCAAAAGGATGCACTGAGCAATAATGGTATGTTAATATTAACAGGTTTCCATGCCTAAAAGTATTTGTCAGAGTGACTTGGGACTTTATGAAGATATCCCTTTAGGCATTTGAGTTTCCACAATCATGGACATTTAATATGTAATATCTAGAGAAGAGCTGAAGCTAGTGTGAAATGTGACTCTGACCTGTCTAAAGTGCTTTGCCTTACAATAGGAACTAGTCAGGGTTCTCTACTTCCACCATTGCCAGTCGTTTTATATTTGGAGCCATTATCCAGTGATGTCAGGTGAACTTTAAAGTCATGCAGGTAGGTGCGTGTGTGCCTTCAGTGAAGGTTGGGCACCAGGCTGGTAACTTGACATCATAAAATCCAGTGCCAATCAATCACTCAAAAATGGCAACTCACCAAGGATTACACTCTGTGAATAATTCCAGACCGGTGATCTGCTGTAGCGGCCCCTAACCGGGAAACGCTGGAAGAAGACCATCCAGGGATGTAAGGCAATCCAACATAACCGGATATAAATGGAGAGATGCAACAAAATATCCCCTTTTGCAAATAATATATTATGTTAGTAATTCAGAGCATGGTATAAAATTATATTTGATAAACTGAAATATTTTAGTAGTATAGCAGAATGCAAAATAAATTAAGCAAAACTAAAGGCTATTGTAATGAATTTTGCCCCAATACATTACTTGGTACAGAGCTTCCCCTTTTTGTGGGGGTCATAACAGAATGGCATACTTGAGGAGTTGGTTGAAATGATATGTTGTGCAAGCTGTTAAGAAAATGTGAGAAGAAATTACTCAAGTTATCATAGCTATGGAAAATGTCAATTATGGACTTTTGATAGTAAGATAAAAGTGATTAAGTTGTTTTTGGATCAGCTGGTTCTTTATTCAGGTCGGACTTGTATGTATCATGTAAGAGACCAAATGTGGAAGCATATGAAACATTAAATTAATATGTTTCTTTGGGGGTGACAAAAGGGAAACAGTGCAATGGAGAAAATGAATACTGACAAAGGAACAGGAGGTTTTGTGCTTATGTTTTTGATGACCTACTGTAAGGCCATGCAACTTCAAGTGCTATAGATGATTCAAGATAAGGAATATACACCCAGATGGAAGCACATTATAGGCATAGTGCCCAGTGAGATTAACAAGAAGCTCACATGTTGGCTTTAGGGCAGATCTAAGAAATTAATATTAAGAATGTCATGCAGGGCCTTATTGTCTTAAATTGAGCAAGTCTTTATCTTAAAGAAAGTTATCCTTTGAACAAATAGAATAACACCAATAAATCATATTATGTATAGGAGTAAAAAAGACAACGGAGAATGTCATGAGCTTTTGGAGATGAAAGAATAAAGATCTGATGTTTTGGGAGAAGATGGATAATACAGTGGAATGAAGGTAAATAAGTGTTCTGGTTATTGAACTTTGAACAACTTGCATATACAGGTCTAATATCAGAGTTCAAGAAAGCTATGCAGACTCACTTGCAATAACTACTGTAAAAACTAAAAAAAAATACAGGGTAATGAAGGAAAAAATGACCTACTTGCATTTTCCTACTTGGCTTTTAAAAAGAGGATAATTTAAGAAATGGGAAGTGGAAATCATTCAAGAGATATTAGGGAAGATAACATTTCTTCAAAACTGATAGCTACTGAGTTGGATAAAATGTGGAGTTTGACAGAGTAGAAATAAAAGAAAAAAGGGATGCTTAAAAAGCAGTAAGAACTATTTAGAGGTGCTAAAGGTTAAAGTTTTGTTGTATAAGGAGAATCTCACTGAAAAATGCAGAGCCATACATGCATAAAAGTATTGAGTAAGTCTGTATCTTGAAAGTTAGCCTTTGAAAAAAATAGAATAATGCCAATCATTTATATAATGTATAGTAGTAATTAGGACACAACATATAATGTCATGAGAATTTGGAGATGAAAGAACAAAGAAATGATATTTTGGGAACAGAAGAACACTAAAGGGAAAATTAAGGAAGTATTTGGATAATATGCAGGAGTTTACAAAGACTGTTGTTAAGCAAGTAGTTTTTGATAATGCCAGATAACAAAAACATGGGGCAGAAGGAATTAAGCAACAGAATGTAGAAAGGACTGTCGCCAAACTTTGGGAGCCTATGACAAGAAACATAACCAAAGATCCTGTAGAAGTATTAGAGAAATTTTGGAAATTGTGTTAGTATTTGTATAAAGCATAGGAAAGTGGAAACCAAGAAAAAACACAAATGGAAATATTTGTGGAAGACTTAATTATGCCATGCCGAGGTCAGAGTAAGATGAGGCCCAACAACTAATAGTTTAGATAGGGGAGAATAGATAAAAATGACAATATATATGCTCAAGTCTACAGGGAAGTCACCAGGAACAGATGGGATTCCTGTGCAAGCTTGAAAGTTAGAAGGGAGACAAGTAATGAAGATCTGGATGATTTTGTTTAAAAGTATTTTAAAAGTAGGGGAAGTACCAGCATCTTGGAAGAAAGCTGTGGTGGCTGTACCCAAAGAGGGTAAGAACCCATCAGACTCTGCTTCATATATCTACTTCAATTTCAAAACAGGATTATAATGTGTTCATGTGTATACTAGCTTAAGAGAATGGCAAATGTATTGCCAACATTGATGGATATAAATCAGTGTGGCTTTGTGGAGAAGAGGCAAACATCTGACAGTTCATAGAACAATGATGATACAGATGTAAGCAGAATGTAAGAAAATACTGCTGTTGTTGGTGGGTTTTGACACAGAGAAATCATTTGATAGAGTATGCTGATATTTTATGAATAAAGCAGTGTCAGCATTTGCATTCCTTGATACAATACTAGGGTTAATAAAGAGGTTATATGAAGGACTGAAGGCAAGAATCAAGGTGGGAGAGTTCCTCTCTGATAACCTGTATTTGAACAGAGGAACCAGAAAAGGGTGTCCTCTTTCCCCTTTACACATTTTTATATTTTGAGCAATTGGCCAAGAAAGTAATAGTCTCAGAAATTTGAGGATATAATTGGTTTGGTGATAAAGAAAAGTTGGCTTTATTTGCAGATGATACTATTTTGTAGATGATAAATCCAGAAAGGAACATTTATGTGTAGTGGAAGATTTTGAGACAACTTTGTCTTTTAAGAAATATGCGTTTAATGGAGATAAAATAAAGGCTATAGCAGTAAATTATTTCCGCACACTTGAATTAGTTCAGTAATATGCATGTTTATGGGGACATGATAAGATGAATTATTTTGGTGTGTGGATTAAAAAGGATTATATTATCCCTGCTAAGGATATGTGGGAGAAGATAATACAAAAACTGAGAAAATAGGAGAGAAGTTGCACCAGTAACCTGGAAGAAAGCTGTGGTGCCTGTAATGGATATGGATAGTAAGATACAAGTAGTTTAAAAGTGTTTGGTTCCCTGCATATGTTTACCAGCCAGAGGAAAAGTTGTGAATAATAATAATAAAGAGGTGAAGGTATTTATTTCAGAGGGAAAGAGGGAGAAAGAGTGGGATAGGTTGACTCCCTATAAAACAAAGTAGTTTATGATTAACTGATTTTTATGGATATTTTAGCAATATGCAGTCAAGGCTCATATACCCAGTACAAACCGAAAGTTATAAATCCAAGTAGAAAGGAATTATGATGAAGCAGGGGTACGAGATTTATAGAAATAAGGAGAGAGAGAAGGATTTTGGTGCAGATCCATAAAGAGAATAATAACCATACAGAGTATTATATTTGTGAAGCTGCAGGAAAAATTATAAGAACTAAGTCAACACGGGAGTGAATATAGAAGATTTTGTCATTAGGAATGATGTAAGTAGGGGTACATAAAATAGGCAAGATGGGGATGGAATTCACTGGAGAAAATTGGCAAAGGAACCAAGATATTGGGAGCAAATAATTTGAGTGAAAGGTAATATAGAGGTATGAGAACACACACAAGTTTGCACTACAGGTTAGAGATTGCCTTCCCTACGAGGGACTGACATCAGAGTATAGGCAAAGAGAAAATACTGGTCTTTCACTTAGGATGCCCTATTCATTTCTGTTTGCCTATACTCTGATATCAATAATTCATTGAAAAGGCAGTCTTTAACCAGCAATCCAAATGTATGCTTGGCCTTTTCCCATTCTATTATTTTTCCCCTCTTTTATTATTTGCTCCCAATACCTTGGTTCTGTTCCAGTTTTCTTCCAGTAAATTCCGGCCCCCTCGTGCTTATCCTTTTTACCCCTAATTGCAGTCATCCCTAGTGGCAGAATCTCCTTTCACCATTCCCGTGTTTGCTTAGTTCTTAGAATACTTTATACTATTTTATGAATGTAATATTTTCTATGGCTGTTGCTATTCTCCTTAAGGATCTGCATCCAAAATCACAGTCTTTCCTTATTTCTTCAGCTTCTCACCTGTTCCATCATCTCTTTTCACTTTGAATTATAGCTTTCTGCTTGTGCTATGTATAGGAGCCTTAACAGTTTAGCTCTGAAATATCCCTTCAAATCAGGTAATCCCAAAGCACCTTGTCCTATTGGAAGGATCAACTTATCCCACTCAATTTTTGCCCTCTTTCCCTCCCAGATAAAATCCTTCAACTCTTTTTTTTTTTTAATTGCTATTTACAACTTCTCCTCTGGTTGACAAAAATATACCTGATCTGGGTATTAAACTAAAGGGAATAAAGACATTTTCACTGCTTGTATTTTGGCATCCTTATCCATAAAACAGAGCATCCAGTTTCTCAGTTTTTATATCTTTTTTTAAGTGTCTTCCCACATATCCGTAGCCACCATAACAGAATCCTTTTTAAACCATACTCCTAAGTACTTCATTTTAGGCTCCCTACTAAAATGTCGGCACTTGAAATGCCAAGTGCCAACAAGCTGAAAAAAGTCCAAAAACACAGAAGAAGAGCAAATTTTGAAAATCGCTGTTCTACTTAAAATGTCTTTTTGTGGGGGTGAGGGGCATACCCGCTTCACCCCCCCCACACACACACACCAAACAGATATATATACCAACTCCAAGATAGCCATTCCTTGTAAAAAGGGAATATTCCAAGGAATGGCATCTCAGACTTGGAATATATGTAAGTCCATTCTTTCAGCCTCCATGTTTTGGGACTTGCTCTAGCAGATCCCAACATTTCAAATGGTTACCTCATTTTATCATGTTTCCATAAATATGGGTATTGCTGAACCAGTTTGTGTGTAGGTACATAGTTTACAGTCATTGCCATTGTTTATTTTCATTAATCTTTGTATCCCAAAAAGATATGAAACTATATCAGAATGTTCTACAACAGTGAAATATCCTTTTCTGGTTTTATCAGGTACAAAATAATATCTTCTGCAAATAAAGCTAACTTTTCTTGATTACCATACAAATTATATCCTTGAATTTCTGAGCCCCTTATTTTCTTATTGTCCTAATTAATCTTGTGTCAGGGGGATAACAAGGCTTCCATTGCCCTACTCATAAAAGTCCAGCTAACTCTGTTTAATGCCTTCTCTACATCACAACCCAGCAACAACAGTGGTATTTTCTTACATTCTGCTTCCATCTAGATTGTTATTGTTCTGTTAATGTTGTCAAATGTTTGCTTCCCCTCCACAGGGCGACATTGGTCCATATCTATCAATTTTGGCAACACCTTTGCCATTTTTTTAGCCATTATAGACATAAACACTTTATTATCATGATTTAGAATCAAAATGGCAAATATGAAGCTGTGTCTAATGCCTTTTTATGTTTTACCATTTTTAGTATTAGTCACCATAGCTTTCTTCCAGGATGTTGGTGTTTTTCCTCCTTTTAAAACATGTTAAAGAAATCCTTCCAGGATGTTGGTGTTTTTCCTCTTTTTAAAAAACTGTTAAATCCTTCCAGATCTTTCACTTTCTTCTCCCTCTAGCTTCTAAATTTCAACAGGAATGCCATTTATTCCTGTATACTTTCCTGTAGACTGGCTATACATCACCGTTTTTATCTCCTCTCGTCCTATCCTGTTAGTAATTGAGCCTCATGCACTTAAAACCTTGGCATATTTAATTCTTTCATAAATATTTCTGTTTCTACTTTTTCTTGATTTCCACATCTCTGCTTTATACAAATTTTCATAACATTTCCAAAATGATGATGTTTCTCATGTTAAAGATTTGTAAAGTGTAGAAATGTCCTGACATGACTGTGGGAGTCCATTTAATTTAGTCTGCTCCTGGTGTTTTTAAAGTAGAATTTTCAGCTTTTGAAGTCTCTTTTAAGTGTCTTAACACTGAATATAAACAAATACAGATTGAATAAGCTTTATGAGACATTAAATGGGCTGTAATATGAAAAATGATTTGATTAAAAACAGGATTTTTTCTGCTAGCATAAACTCTCAAGCAGTATTTCAAGTCTCAAGTGGTTATGTCCTTGCTCCAAGCCTGACTAAATATTTAGTCTTACTAGTCTGCCAATACTATTTTTGTAAATGGAACTCAACTGTGTTTTAATTGTTAAATCAGATTAGAAGTTTGTGAGATTGTATAACATTTACTCCTCAATTGAGTCTAAAAATTGTGTTTTATTTGTACTATGTTAAGATTACTTTTGTTTAATCTGTACTTTAAGATTGCTTATGTAACTACCTTTGGAGCTTTTCTCCCTGGGCCTCTGCTGAAAATGGACATGTATCCAGTCGGACTATCCCGGTCAACAAATGTAAAATAAAAAAATAAATGTAGCAGTATTTCCTGAGAACAAACCGTGATTCAGAACTTTTCTGCTTTATTTGCCATTTATTCTGTTAGGCAATTACACTTGTGGCCCAAACACTATTCTCTCTACAAGAAAACATCCAAAAGGCCTTTCTAGCCATGAAACACTGGCTGGATAGCTCAGATTTGCTCTTAAATGGTTAAAAAAAAAAAAAAAAAATTGCAGCTGATGTTTTTCTCCTAAAAAAAAAAACTGGTCAAGCCCAAAACAAACTTCTCATTTCTATCAGCCATCAAAACAAAAAATAGAATGTGTCATACAGGCAAAACTCCTTGGAATAATGCTTGATGATAATCTCTGATAAGACGAACACCTACTCCTAGCCATCAAAATAAACAGGAAACTTGGATCCCTCTACAGGGGCAGGAAATTCCTCACCAAAAACTCCAGTAAACACATAGCACAAATATATTTACTTTCATCCCTACTCTGTGTCACAACCATCTTTCCAAATCTTAACCATCAAAAATACACTACAGACAGCCTATAACAAAATTTGCTAAAAATAATCCTAAAAAAATGCCATTGTATAGCACTTAAAAGCCTTAACTGCCAGAACTTAAAAAAACACCTCAAGTACCATCAACTTATTACAGCCCATAAACTCCCCAGAAAATGTCCAACTCTAAAATAAATACTACAGTCCTATATTACTAATTGAACCATACGATCCAACAACAAAGCTTTTCTATCCAATACATTCAGATAACAGCACAGGAGACTTGCTATACTCTAACCAGGTAGGAAAACTCTGGAAACAGATCCCCCCAAAATGAGACAGGTAGACAGACTGAATGTCTTCAAAACATCATTACAGAAACACTTGGTAAATAACTGGTTGTGCTAATGCCCTACACCAGGCTAAACTCCTCCCGCCATATTTAACCTAAGTCCACCTTCAAAGCTACATTCGTTTTACTTAACTTTTATGTTCCCTAATCTTACGTATGTAACTTTATCTATGCATCACTATGAAAATGCACTGGATATTCTCCAACAGCTGTCATTTACACTGTTCTACAGACTGCCACTCCACCCTCTACCTACTTTCTCCACTATACCTTTCCCAGGTAACTGCCATTACCTCTGTTTGCTATATTACATGTCTATATACGCTCTCTACCTCATGTTTTGTATAACTGCTTCTTTTAAGTTCTATCTCCTGCTAAATCCCTTGTTGCCTTTGCTACCTTTCTCTGTACTTCCAACTGATAAGCACATACAATGCATCTATTTTCTATCTGGGTAATTTCTCTCTAAACAACTGTCTCATGAAAAATACTTAAATTCATAAACTAATTATGTTGTATAACGTGTTCTAGATGGACTCGTATAATTGTGTTTTCATGTAAATTCGATGTATTTTACAAAATGTCATTTTGCCAGCTTCAGTAAAGCCTACATTAAGTGTACACAATATGTATTCAAAAAAATTCTTATCACATTTTTTGTGCTTTCTAGTCACTCAGAAAGATTACAATGTGTACATGTAATCTACACTTTTTGTCAACCTTTATGAATTCCTATCAATATTTAAAGCCACAAAAATATCAGTAGGAAAACTAAAATTAGGAGGAAGAAGGTGTGAGTTATGTCTGTGTTGTCTTTTCACTCACAACAGTGTACACTTAGGGTAGGTGTTATTGAATCCCGGAGATTCTAATATGGGGATCTTTTTCTTTCCCCGGACCTCCATTGAAAATGGAATACACCCAGTCTGAACTTTCTGGTAAAGGAAGGGAAATAAATAAAGAGAATAAATACATTTCTAATATTTCTAGAGGATCTCTGGTTATTTTTCTTGTTATAGGCTCTTAAGCTTGACAACATGCCTTTCAACTTACTGTCTGAGTAGTTGTGTTAAAAGTTTGTGGTTATGGAGTTTTATCAAAAACAGTTGCTTAACAGCGATCTTTATAAACTCATGCACATTATCCAGGTAGTTCCTTATTTTCTCTTTAGCGCTCTGCAATTGCACCTCTTCTTCTTCTGTAAGATTCCCCTTATTCTGCAATACTTTTACCTTTTTCAGTCCCTCTAAATAATTCTTGTTAATTATTAACCATATATCTCTTCGTATTTTTAAACCCCATTTTCATTTCATCCCACTTCTTAGCCATATATTCTGAAGAAATTTGTACCTTCCTTGATAACTCCTAAATAATTTCCACTGCCCATTCCGTGAGTTCCTCTCTGTTTAACAGTTATGTGGGTAAATGCCAGTGTCTCATTTTTACTGTCACACTGCATTTTTATCTCTGTTTTTTATCACTGCATGATTTGAAACACTTATTGAATGGGTGTCAAAGAATTCAATCAAATACAAATGTTCCTGTGAAATATAATTTCTGTCTAGTCTAACTCAGTTATTGTACCTTTGAGAATAATATGTAATTTCTGTCCAAGTTCCTACTACTGTATTCATGTCTTCTGTACTAAATATTTTCATAAATTTCTTAAACAATCTACCCAATTTTATTGTATTTTCTATTCTAGATCCCTGTGATAGGTCCACGTTATTGCAAATCAAGTTCCAGTCCCCACCTATAAGTAATAGTCCTGCTAAAAGCTGACTTTTCCCAAACATTTCTTAAGTTTCAGAACAGGAGATGTGATGTTGTCCTGTCTCGCCTTCATTCTTAGTGGTTGGGTCTGGATCCAATCCTCGGATCCATCTCGGCATTTATATTCAAGCTTGAGGTCTTCTGCTAGCTCGTGGCTAAACCCTATCCCAGCATGCATTAGAAACCTTCCCCTGATCTCGTTTGCCGCTAAACAAGATCAGGTGCTCATTCTGCTAGCTGTGGCTAAGTATTATCTGTATTTCTACTTCAACGTTTAAAAGAAAGTTATTTTTGTCTGTTATTTATCCTTATACAGTTAGGATTTCCTGAATAATACTATTCCCATTTTTGTGGCTGTTTTCTGCTATTGGCTGTCGTCTTTCATTCAGACCTTGTTGTCCCTCTCCTGGCTTTTCTTTTCAAAGATAAATAGCCCATTTAAGTTAGAGGGCTCTTATTCCTGTTGTTTGTATTATTCTCTGAAGTCACTTTCAAGACAGTTCATTTAAGTTAGAGAACTGCCTTTCCGTTTAGCCCGTTTAAGTTAGAGAGCTTTTTCTTCCCCTTTTCCATCTCCCGGACATAGCCCATTTAAGTTAGAGGGCTGTGCCTCCCTCTATTTCCCTTTTTTTTTTCAAATAACTCTGGTGTTAGTCTATTTTAAAAAAAAAAAAAAAATTGTAAAAACTTTATTTTTCCCATTTTTTATCCAGTTAGTTTCTAGGTTTTCTCTGTAAAAATGTCAAAATAAGGATGCAAAACCAATGGGTCTCAAAAAATGTGAGGGCTGTGGGAAGAAAATGCCCTTAAGTGATAGTCACACGCTTTGCTTCTATTGCCTTGGAGCTGCCCATCTCCAGGAGTCGTGCTCTGCTTGTTATGCTTTTAACCAGAGAGCACTCCTGGAGAGGAAGAACAAATTGATATTAAGAATTATTAAAAAAAACTTTTCTCAGAGGCTTTAGAAGAAGGTCCAGGTTTATCTAAAACTGATGAGTCTCCCACTTCAAAATCGGACAAATCGGAGAAGTCTGGGAAAGGATCTTCCTCTTTTACCTTATCTGAACTGTCAAAATGTTTCAAAAACTTCTACACCGGATCCGAAAAACCTTCAGCCTCGACACCATCTGTTTCGGTGCTGGCAGAGGTTGAGATATTGGGCCAGTCGCCAGCCTTGGAGCCTTTCTCCCCTACACTCAGATCACCAATTCTGCAGCAGTTAAAGTCTCCAACCCCCTTGACTCTGTCTTCCAGGAGTCTTTCTGACAATGACGTGGATCGAGTGGTACAGAGGCTGTTGTGGACACCAGAGCCAGCCAAGTTGCTGTTGGATTCAGCCTCGAGGGCTTTGGATCCTACCGCACCCACCTCTTCTGCTCCAATTTCTCCTCTGACCCCTGGCTTCGGAGTCAGGAGATCCTGAGCTGATCTTAGTGGAACCCTCGGATCTGAGACCTACTGTGGGATCTTCGGATCCAACCATTGCTCCGACATCCTTGGCTCCATTGGATCTCAAGGAGTCTAGGAGTCGACGCTCCTCAGTCAGGTCTGAGGAGGTGAGTCAGATCCGACAGTTGTGGGATCCTGCCTTGCCTCTTGGGCCATCTGCTCGGGTCTTGGGCCTGTCGTTCTTGATTTTTGGGGATTCCCTCAGCTGATGATATCCCTGGATCCGAAGAAGATCAGGGACGGGGGCTTTTGAGATGATGAGGAGAGTGCTTTATCCAGGGACAGCTCTGCTGTTCTATCCCAAAAGCACTGGTGTCCACCTCTATACCCTTGCATCCACAGGGACCCAGAGATCCTAGGCCTCAGGATGCCCCACAGGGCACCCCCCCCACTCTTCTGAAACCTCTCCAGAGTAACCCTTTGAAGAGGTCCCTCAGAAGAGATTATGGAAGAGGAGGCATTTAACTCTCCCTCAGAAGAGATTATGGAAGAGGAGGCATTTAACTCCCCGGAGGAGTCCATCACTTCAGATACGGACCTCGATGAAGCTGATGGGTCCCCATGGTTGTCTCCTTTGGAAATGCTAAAGCAGAGAGACGGCTAGAAGTCCACCAACCCTTCACCAGAGGAGTCTGTATACCTGAAGGCCTTCGGATCTCACCCTTCCACCTCTTGGGTGTCTCCAACTTTTGATGAACTTATGGACCTAGTTTCTCGGAAGGTGTGGGAGCCTCCAGATTCAGTGGAATTGTTTCTAGGAGGCCAAACAAATTTATCACATCTCCATCAGACAAGACCTTTCTAACCAAGGGAGTCCCAGTAGATGCTATGATTCTGGCGGCAGTCACCAAGAAGGAGCTCTGAGACCTCTTCTTCTGTCCATCCACCGAACAAGGAGTCTCGGACAATGGACAGATGTGGAAAGAGCATTTTTTCTTCAGCAACTTTTTCCCTCCGATCGTTGAATTATCTCACTCATTTTACTAGGTCGCAGAGAGACCTCCTAAAAGAGCCAGGAGATACTCTCCAAGGTTCAGTAGCTGAAGGTGTCTCAGACTAAGTGTCCTGTCAGCTGTCTGCCTTAACCTCAGGTGTCAATGCCTCCATGAGTCTCATCTGTTATGCAGCAGATGGAGCAAGTAAAGCAGGGGGTTCTAGAATTTCCCTAAGAAGATATTCTTGGATGCACTTGTGTGACTTTGCAGAGCCCTTTAAATCTTCCATTGTGAATGTCCTGTTCGATGGCTCGTCTCTGTTTGGGCCCAAAGTCAAGGACACACTAACCAGGTGTGAGCAGGAAGGAAAGACTCTTGTCTGCAATAGGAGTCTGTTTTTCCATGCCTACCAAACCTTATTCCAAAGGTCAGAAAGGAAGTGGCAAAATGTGGTTCTGAAAATCTCAGAGATCTTTTCAAGACACACATGGTGAATCTTCTTCTTCCAGTGCAGAGGGGGAAGTAGTAATGGAAGACACCGACCACCTGGCAGAGGGGGAAGTAGTAATGGAAGACACCGACCACCTGGCAGAGGGGGATCTGCAGAATCATGGCGACAAGAGATTCTTTCTTTGGTAAGCCCTTTCAGTGCTCCTGAATGAAGGCCCATCTGTCCATCTCTGGAGGCAGTCGGGGGCCATTTATCTTTGTACCCAGAAGCCTGGCAACAAATAACAAAAGATAAATGGGTACAAAGTATCATATCCAGAGGTTACACCATACCTTTTTCCCTCCCGTTCCAAAGATAAAAAAAGGTTCCATACATTTATTCCACCCAGTCAAAGGGAACAAGCAACTTTAGAAATTCAAAAGTTGCTACACAGGAGTCCTCCAAACAGTCCCCACAGATCCAAATAGGGTCCGGAACTTACTCAAGATTCTTTTTAGTTCCAAAGAAAACAGGGGACTGGAGACCAATTCTGGATCTCAGCAATTTAAACAAATCGGTAAGAAAGTCCAATTTCTGGATGGTAGCACTGCAGTCAGTACTCCCTTTTCTGGGACAAGCCGATTGGATGTGCTGTATAGATCTCCAGGATACATACTACCACATAAAAATGGACAGACTATCCAGGAGACACCTGCTGTTTTGGCTGGGAGTCGGTCACTAGCAATTTTGAGCTTTGCCCTTTGGCCTCACTACAGCCCCCAGAGTGTTCAAATTTATGGCAGTAGTTGCAGCTCACTTGCGACGCCTAGGATTCCAGGTGTTTCCATACTTAGACGACTGGCTCCCAACCGCCATGACCAAGCATCTACTAATAAAAACAAGAGACACCAGCTTGCAACTCTGCTGTCACCTAGGAATTACAGTAAATTACAAGAAATCTGCCTTACTGCTTTCTCAGCATGTGGTATTCATAGGGGCAGAATTAAACTCAACAAACATGATGCCCAGACTCCCTCCATAAAGAATTCAAGTTCTAAGACACCAGATTTCATATCTTCTAACAAAGAAAAAAGTTCAAGCAAAGATAGTCCTAAAAGTCCTGGGAATCATGGCAGTAGCAATAATTCTGATCTCCCTAGCATGTCTGCACATGAGAGTTCTCCAGTGGCTGCTGCCACTCAGTGGTCGATGCAAGAACTGCCGATATCCCACAAGATAACAGAAACTTGCAAGAAGAACCTTTATTGGTGGCTTTACTCCACTCAAGTGACTCTAGGTTGACTATTTGTACTTCCCCAACTACTGGCCACAGTGACCAAGGACTCCTCTCAGGATGGGGGGACATTATCTGGGAAGGACAGTCCAAGGTACCTGGCAGGATCACAAGACCCACTTGCACATCAGTGTCTTAGAGATGAGAGCTGTTTGTCTAGCGTTGCAAGCATTCCAGGACGGTCTTCTGCTGGGAACTATTGCAATACAGACAGATAATATGTCAGTTGTATGTTACATAAACAAACAAGGAGGAACCAGAGCTTACCCCCTTTGTCGAGAGGCCCTGAGAATATGGCAGTGGGTGACCTCCTCCTAACATTTTCTGATAGCAAAGCACATCCCAGGGAAATCCAACAGACTCAGCAGAGTGATTCTAATGCCTCACAAGTGGTTCCTAAAACAGGAAGTAGTGGAAAAGATTTTCCGCAAATGGGGCCAGCTTTGCTGCAACCTTTTTGCGACATCCATGAATGTCAAATGCAGCATCTACTTTGCCCTTATTCCCCCTCCAGGGGAGTCACCAAGGGATGCACTTGTTCACGATTGACCCTCGGGTCTCTTCTGTGCTTTCCCCCCTTTCCACTAATACCCAGAGTACTTCAGAAAGCCAGTTGCATGGGAAGGGACTTGATATTCATTACCCCATACTCGCCTCATCAAATCTGGTTCTCCTTCTTGTGTCCTTATCTTCAGGAGGAGCCTTGGATTCTGGACCCAGTTCCAGACGTTTTGACTCGTGCATCAGGAATGCTCCATCCATCCCTTCAGACCCTCAAATTGACAGCATGGCTGCTCTGATTCCAGCAATAGCCAGGATTCCTAACCTTTCCATCAGTTAAACACATCCTAATTTCTTCTCATAAGTCTTCAACAAGAAAGATATATAGAAGCAAATGAAAACGATTCTCCTTATGGGCTTCTCATAACCACATTGACCCTTTTTCTGCCTCACTCAATTCCATTCTAGAATTCCTAGCAAAGCTATTCAATGAAGGTGCAGCTGCAGCTACCATAACAGTTCAGCTATCAGTGATCTCCAATTTTTATCTAGGTGAGTCTGGCCTCAACATTGTCTCATAGACTATGCAAAGCATTTCTTAAAGGCACTTTATTATTAAGACCCCCTATCAGAGACCCTCCAGCACCATGGGACTTATCTTGTTTAATTTTTCCCCCTTTTGAGCCAGCATCATCTTGCAAATGCAAGTTTTTGACATGAAAAACTATTCTCTTGATAGCAATCACCTCTGCTAGAAGAGCGTTAGTTGCAAGCCTTGTCTGAAAAGCCCCCATACTTGCTTTTCCATTGGGACTGGGTGTCCTTATGAACAAACCCTTTTTGCCCAAAGTTTGTTCAGAATCAAATTTGAACCAAACTATAGAGCTGCCAGTCTTCTTCCCAAATTAATAAAACAAGGCAGAATACATGATGTTCTTCATCTCACATTGCTGCAGTCATAACTTATGGGTAGTCCGCTGTCCTCGGTCGGCCCGAATACCAAAGTATTAGGCTGACGTCGGTCATGGGCGCTCAGATCTGACATCAGAGCGTCAGGGTATTTAAGCGCATGACCGACGTCATATCCTCATTCTTTTTTGCCGCATGGTCCGATGCAGAAGCAGCGTTTGCAAGTGCCGTTCGGCGTTCTGAAATTTTCGTATTCTGAGTTTCAGACCGAAACCAAGTTGGGCTAAGTACCCCGTTGGGGAATATTTTTGTTTTTTCTTGCATCAGTTAATTCCGGATGTCAGAAAAAGTGAATAATTGTATTTCTTGTGGGAAACAGATACCGCATAGGGATTACCACTCTCTTTGTATTCCTTGTTTGGGACCTGAGCACGACATAGTCGGGTGTCGCTTTTGTGCTAGGTTTAATAAGCGCACCATTAAACGTAGGTTAGATTGCGCTAGGCTTGTCTTGATGGCGGTGTAATTATAATATGCCGTCGGATCCTCCGGCCGCTACCGCGAAGAAGCGCAAAGAAAAATCTTTAAAGTCCAGGCAGGATGAGTCGTCCATTCCGGACGCCGGTTCTTTAGAAACTACGGTGGAATCTGTGGATCCAGCCGAGGTTTCAGTTGAGTCTCAGGGGGAGGCTTTAATTTTGCAAGATGTGGCCTCTCAGGAGTCAGGTCAGGCTGAGGGGGCCTCTCAGGTTGCTGTTCTCCCTTCCTTGCCTAAGGTGGTTAGGCCTTCTCCCTCTATCTCTAAGGCTCCTTCCAAAGGCAGGCCTGGTTTGTCTTCCATGGGCAAATGGGTGTTGGACATTATAGACCGAGGCTACAAGTTTTATTTCCATACATTGCCTCCTTTCAAAGGCATGCCAGACGTTCCTCCTCAGCAAAGGGTAGAGGCTCACAAGCAGATTTATTTACTTCTTCAAATGGGGGCTATACAGCAGGTCCCTCTGTCAGAAGTGGGCCTAGGATTTTATTCTCGCCTGTTTCTAGTACCAAAGAAATTAAACACTTGGAGACCGATTTTGGATTTATCTATCCTCAACACATACCTGGACATTCCAAAATTCAAAATGTTGACGTTGCAACAACTTGTACCTCTGTTGGGCAAAGATCACTGGATGGTAACTCTGGATCTCAAAGAGGCTTATCTTATGTTCCTATCAGGCCCAGTTGCAGGAGATACCTGCGTTTTCGGGCTGGGACTTTGCATTATCAGTTCTCTGCATTGCCCTTTGGCTTATCTACTGCGCCCAGGGTGTTCACAAAGGTTCTGGCTCCAGTGATAGCCTTCTTAAGGTTAAGAGGAATACAAATTTATCCTTATTTGGACGATTGCCTGATTCTTGCTCAAGACAAGTACGAACTTCTTCATCATCTACAGTATGTGATGGCAGTGTTAAGGTGCCTAGGTATTCTGTGAACGAAACAAAGTCCAGTCTAGTACCCTCTCAGGAAATGTGCTTTCTGGGTGTGAGACTGAATACAGCTTCCCAGATGGCCTTTTTGACCCCGGACAAGCAAAAGAACCTAACACTTTACTTCTATCAATTGTCTCTATGGTCCAGGCTGACTGCAAGGACAGTCCTTCAAGCCTTGGGGTTCATGGCATCTTGTATTCTGGTGCTTCCCAATGCCAAACTGCATATGAGGAAGTTACAATGGTATCTCAAAAATGTATGGACACAACACTGCCAAGATCTGGACACTGTCATTCAAATAATACCTTGCATTCAAAAGGAATTTTTGTGGTGGACTCAGGAATGTCACCTAAACAAGGGACTCTCTGTGACCCGACCAGAGGCGAGTCAGATCTTAACGACAGATGCCTCGGACAAGGCTTGGGGAGCACACCTCAATGGAAAATGGGTTCAAGACACGTGGCCTGCCAGACTTCAACATTTACATATCAACTTGAAGGAGATGTTAGCAGTCCAATTTGCATTGATGGCTTTCAAGGATTTACTTCACCCAGGGCAAGTGTTGATTCAAACAGACAACACAACTGTCATGCGGTACATCAACAAGCAAGGGGGAACCCATTCGTACCCTCTTTGCAGGCAAGCAATGATTTTGTGGGAGACTGCTCTCAGTTTACACCTCAATCTTCAGGCAAGGTTTCTACCAGGAGCACAGAACTCCTTAGCAGATGTTTTGAGCAGACAGATAGTGGATCCCCACGAGTGGAAATTGGATCCTCATGTATTTCGAAAATTGACAGTGATATGGGGAACTCCAAACATAGATCTGTTCGCTTCTCCACTAAATTTCCAGTTGCCAAAGTTTTGCACAAAAATGTTTCATCCCACAGCTTGGAAAGTGGATGCTCTATCATTCAGATGGAGCAATCTTCACGTCTATGCCTTTCCGCCTCTGCCTCTCCTCCCCAAGGTACTCCTGAAGGTCAGACAAGACAAGCCCTCCATGATTCTAATAGCTCCAGATTGGCCTCGACAGCACTGGTACTCTCTGCTGAGGAGTTTGGTACGGGAGCCTCCATGGCCTTTGCCTTCGATTCCGCACCTTTTGTCTCAGGAGGGCAATCATTTCCTCAATGTCAGGATTCAGTCCCTGCATCTAACAGCCTGGCGTATTCTGTTCTAGAACCTGGAGGGTCGCAGCTTCCACAACAAGTTTTAAATGTTATTTTGGAGGCCAGAAGGCCTAGTACAAGGAAAGTTTATGCTGATAAATGGAGGAGATTTTTAATTTGGAGCAAAACAAAGAGCTTTGATGTTTCCAAGCCTGATTTAAGTGTTTCTCTTCAATATCTTACAGAATTATTAGACGTTTGTCTTTCTCTTCTATAAAAGTTCATGCTGCAGACATTTCTGCTCACTATGACTGTGACCCACCGTTATTCTCTCATCCTTTGTTTAAGCAATTTCTTAGAGGGGCAAAGAACATAAGACCCCCACGTAGAGCTCCTACTCCTGCCTGGGATCTCAATTTTGTGTTGGAAAAACTTACTTTACCTCCTTTTGAACCTGCAGCTACTGCTGAGTTAAAGTTTTTGTCTTGGAAGACTGCTTTTTTGTTGGCCATTACGTCTGCTAGAAGGGTTTCTGAATTACAGGCTCTTATGGCAGTTGAACCCTTCCTAATTTTTCATAAGGATAGGGTATCTCTGCACTAACCCTACTTTTATTCCTAAAGTGGTTTCAAATGTGGCCTTGAACCAATCAATTCATTTGCCTACTTTTTATGCAGATCCCCAAAATAAAGGGGAGAAAATTTTGCACACTTTGGATATTCACAGGCAGTTGCGTTATTATTTGAGCAAGACTAAAGGGTTCAGACAGTCTCAGCAGTTGTTTGTTTCTTTTGCTTTGGGTTCTCAGGGGAAACCTGTTTCAAAACAAACTATTTCTAAGTGGATTGGCCTTTGTATTGCTTTTTGTTATTCTCATCATGGTAAGGAGATTCCGGCTGGAATCAGACCTCACTCCACTAGGGCTACTGCCACTTCTACTGCTTTTTTAAGGGGAGTAGCTACTAAAGATATTTTGGAAGCAGCTACTTGGAGTTCAGTGCACACTTTTTCTAAACATTACCATCTTCCCCTTTATTCCAAATCTAGGGCTGGATTTGCCACTGCAATTTTACAGAGCATTTTGGCAGCTCCCAATGCTTTATGATTTTGCCAGCCTCCCTTTACCTCTGCTTTGGGATTCTACCCATAAGTTATGACTGCAGCAATGTGAGATGAAGAACATAGTACAGTTTTGTACCTACCATAAATGTAGATGTTCGAAGATCCACATTGCTGCAGTCCAACACCTCCCTCCTTCCCCTCTGTAGTTAGGAATGGTTGTATGGTTTGGGTGGTAGCTGTTATTTGTACATGCATTTTGGGAAGTATTCTATTTTTGGCTGTGGCCTTTCTTTTTAGGGCCTTCTGACATCTGGGGCAAGAAAAGACTGAGGATATGACGCCGGTCATGCGCTTAAATACCCTGACGCTCTGATGTCAGATCTGAGCGCCCATGACCGACGTCAGCCTAATACTTTGGTATTCGGGCCGACCGAGGACAGCAGACTACCCATAAGTTATGACTGCAGCAATGTGGATCTTCGAACATCTACATTTATGGTAGGTACAAAACTGTACTTTACATCAACTGGATGTGCATAGACAGTTACGTTTTTACTTGCACAGAACTAAAGAGTTCAGAAAAATCTGATCAGCTGTTTATTTCCTTTTTAGACTCAAAGAAAGGTAACTCGGTCTCTAAGGTAACACTTTCAAAATGGCTTTCAGACTGCATAATATTTATCTATAAGTATCAAAATAGAGCTCTTCCTAGAAGGGTTAAAGCCCACTCTGCGAGAGCCATTGCACCCTCTTCAGCATTTCTGGCTAAACTACCAATGAATACCATTTGTGCTGCAGCAACATGGGCAAAACCACATACCTTTATCACTCATTACAAAGTCGATTTGGTCTCCAGGAACATGGCCTCTTTTGGTTCCACGATTCTGCGGAGTATTCTCCCTTGAGCCACCCAAGACGAATGGTGCTAGGGACACTGTCCCAACCTGTTAAGAATGAAGGCGAGATAGGACAACATCACATAAAGAAGTTATGTATTCACCGTAACGTTCCATGTGTGTTGTTCATCTTCTTCTTCATTCTTACATCCCACCCTCCTTCCCCGACCCTTTTTACTCCTGAAAGACCTAGTCGGTACAGTTGGATTACTTTAATCTCTGACCTTCTTCATATGACTCTGAGTTGTTTTCTGTGATATTTTATTACCTTTATTATAAGATCTAACAAGATCTGGGGATGGTGTGTAATGCATGCTGGGATAGGGTTTAGCCATGAGCTGGCAGAAGACCTCAAGCTTGAATATAAAGGCCAAGACGGATCCGAGACCAACCTAGTAAGAATGAAGGCGAAGATGGACAACACATATGGAACTTTATGGTGAGTACATAACTTCTTTTTTTTGGTGGAATACAGATACATGCCAGCATAATCTTCCTCCCTTGCCAATAGCCCCTTACCACCAAAAAATCTAGCTTTATTGCCATTTTTCCATCTTCTATTACTATTAAAGCCCCTCTCAAAACACATATTGCTCCCCCTTTCCTTTGTTTCTGATATTCTGCTAAAGACCCATCCTGAAATCCTTTCTCTCCTTTCTTTGTCAAATTAACCTGCTCATTTCTTTCCAAATTCTTAATTCTACATATAGCATAAGCAGTGCACTTTTACACCCCCATCCCCAGAAGGCCAAGATTACAGGGTATTAACTTAATTTTGCTTCTGTCCATCCTCTTTTTCTCTTGTTATCCTGCAAAACCTAATTTATTACTACTAAAAAAAGTATACAAAAAGACTTCCCAGTAATTCCAGTACTACAAAGAACAAAAACAACCGGGTGGAACAGAAACACAGGCAAAAAGCAAAATATGAAGATAGTAATGGACAATAACTTTAGCGTAAAACACGTTTAATGCACTTTCATCTGGAAACCAGACTTCTACAGAAACAAATAAAATCTCAAAAATAATCTATTTATAAAGCAAAAAACTTCACCCAATTTAAAACAATTGCCCAATAAACCAATTGTGCTGTTAAAGAAACACTTCAAAAAAAATACAGAAAATACATAAGCATATATTTCACAATGAAACAATAAAACATTTAAAAAGCACATATAAAATATTCTAAATATTAACATTTAAATGTTTAGGAACAAATATTAAGTCTTTTGTCCCTCAAAAAACATTTAATATTAATAGTGTCATTAAGACCAGGAAAAACGTCTGCCCCTAACTTCAGCTGCCATAGTGTCTCTCTCATCTCTCATTTATTTCTATAGTTACCCCCTCTAAGGTCCTTGGGAACGTGTTCCAAAATACTAAACATAAATTTCTTACTAACACATTGAACTCTGTGTCTATATAAGGCATTATTAATATTTTTTACGTTTAATAGCCTATAAATGCTCCTTTACTCTTTAACTCCTTTCAGTCATGCCTATATAATAACTATCACAATCTGAACATTTCATGATGTGTACTATTCCTTCCGTTTACAATTAAAAACCCCTGTAACAGGCAACGTCTTTTCAAGAAACTCTAAATTTAAAAGGTCCTTCAAATATAAATCTACAAATACCACAGAACTCACACTTGTACAGTCCCTTATTTTTATTAGATCTAATAATAGTTTATTCTACATTACTGGTGTCATTCTGCAATATCTTTTTAAGGTTATAATTGTTTTTGAAAACAAACTTGGGGCAATGACCAACAGTTTGTAACAAATCTGCATTGCCCTTAATAATTTTCCAGTTATTAGTAATAATAGAACAAATATCTCTGTTGTCAACAGTCATATCAAACGAACAAATAACTGAAAAATCAGGCAATGTATCCTCTACACCATTCTTAGTGAAAGCCTTTTAAGAAACGTAAGTAACGTCCAAATAATTAACTAAACTACCAAGTCAAATTAATGATAGTTCTGATTTTTTTGAAATATGTGTTTGGTGATGTTGGTAGTTTAGTTAATTATTTGGACGTTACTATTTCTTGGGATGCAATTGATCGTACTTTTAATAGTCAAATATATAGGAAACCAACTTTTGAAGAAGTGGAATTTATCAAATGTATGTTTAAGATAGAGGATACGATGAAAGGTTACTGACAACAGCAGCAGATGAGATTAAAACTAAAAGGAATGATTCTTTTCTTCCCATTCTTAAAGGCTTTGACTGAGAAAGGTGTAGATGAGACATTGTCCGATTTTTCAGTTATTTGTTCGCTTGATATAACTGACAGCAGAGCTATTTGTTCTATTATTATTAATAACTGGAAAATTAAGGGCAATGCAGATTTATTACAAACTGTAGGTCATTGCCCCAAGTTTGTTTTCAAAAACAATTATAACCTTAAAAAGATCTTTCAGAATGACACCAGTATGGTAGAAGAAACTATTATTAGATCTAATAAAAATAAGGGAATATACAAATATGGGTTCTGTGGTATTTGTAGATTTATATTGGAAGGATCTTTTATAAATTTAGAGTTTCTTGAAAAGACGTTGCCTGAAACAGGGGTTTTTAATTGTAAAACAGAAGGAGTAGTATACATTTTGAGATGTTCAGATTGTGATAGTTATTATATAGGCATGACTGAAAGGAGTTTGTTTAAAAGAGTAAAGGAGCATTTATACGCTATTAAACATAAAGATATGAATAATGCCTTATATAAACACAGAGTTCAATGTGTTTAGTAAGAAATTTATGTTTAGTATTTTGGAACAAGTTCCCAGGGACCTTAGATGGGGTAACTATAGAAATAAATTAGAGATGAAAGCGACATTATGGCAGCTGAAGTTAGGGGCAAACATTTTTCCTGGTCTTAATGACACTATTAATATTAAATGTTTTTTGAGGGACAAAAGACTTACTATTTGTTCCTAAACATTTAATGTTAAATTTGTTTGTCTTTCGGCTTTTCCCTGAAAAGAAACTATTATTAGATCTAATAAAAATAAGGGAATATACAAATATGGGTTCTGTGGTATTTGTAGATTTATATTGGAAGGATCTTTTATAAATTTAGAGTTTCTTGAAAAGACGTTGCCTGAAACAGGGGTTTTTAATTGTAAAACAGAAGGAGTAGTATACATTGTGAGATGTTCAGATTGTGATAGTTATTATATAGGCATGACTGAAAGGAGTTTGTTTAAAAGAGTAAAGGAGCATTTATACGCTATTAAACATAAAGATATGAATAATGCCTTATATAAACACAGAGTTCAATGTTAGGGGTCGCCACAGCGGAACTCCGGTCCGCTAATGATTGGCAGTAGATTTTTACGGTGCCGAGTTGCCAGCTCGACGGGCAACCTTCAACGAAGGCACGCCCATTCATGCATGTCTTTCAAAACACCACTCAACCGCGGGGAGGACATGCAGACTCCACACAGAAGGCACTCCCCGCACTCCAGCCGAGAATCGAACGGGAGAACCCCTTGCTGTGAGGCAATAACGCTACCGCTGCACCACCGCGGATTTTTATTCTGAATATTTTATATGTGCTGTTTTAACATTTTATTGTTTCATTGTGAAATATATGCTCATGTATTTTCTGTATTTTTGTGATTTTGATTGTTTCTTTAATAGCACAATTAGTTTATTGGGCAATTGTTTTAAATTGAGTGGAGTTTTTTGCTTTATAAATAGATTTTTTTTTGGAGATTTTATTTGTTTCTATAGAAGTCTGGTTTACAGATGAAAGCGCATTAAATGTGTTTTACGCTAAAGTTATTGTCCATTACTATCTTCATATTTTGCTTTTTGCCTGTGTTTCTGTTATTTATTTATTTATTGCATTTGTTTACTGGGAAAGTCCACTGGGCCTAAACAAGCCCATTTTCGGTGGAGGCCTTGGGAGAAAAGCTCTGACAAGAACATAGATGCAGAAAAA
Organism: Protopterus annectens; assembly: GCF_019279795.1. Classification (NCBI taxonomy): domain Eukaryota; kingdom Metazoa; phylum Chordata; order Ceratodontiformes; family Protopteridae; genus Protopterus; species Protopterus annectens. The sequence goes on from NC_056737.1 coordinate 1,063,672,303, forward strand.
AAAAACATTAATTGGTACAGAAGTAGAAACAGTATTTCCCATAGTGGTTACAGTAATATATACAGAATATATGCATACGTCAGGAATTTAGTTGGTTTGATTTACAGTAACATATACAGAAAATATACATAAAAGCATGAATTTAGTTGGTTTCCAGATGAATTCAGAGTGGTAAAAACGGAGATAAATTAATCAGCATTATTGTACCAGTATCAACAAGTGATGAAAGAAAAAAAATAAATATGGTGAAAGTATCATCAGTCACTAGCAGTAAAAAGCATAGGAATTTATTTATAATATAAGGATAAGGAAGAGGTTAGGTTGTAGAGCAAGTACATAGCCAGGAAGAGTTGAGATGATTTTTCAGTATTTGTTTGAAGGTGGTGGTGCTGCCCATGTTTCTTATAGAAGGAGGAAGTGAGTTCCATAGTTTGGCGACGGTGAAGGAGTAGAGCAGTTGACCAGCCGGTAAGGTGGGCTTTTCTACTTTTACAAGTAGATAATTTTCACATCTTAGTTGCCTGCTAGGTTGGTATTTGGCAAGTACAGTTGAGAAAGCAGGACAGTCTGTGGGTCTGTAGATTATTTTGTGTGCTGTAGTTAGCTGGGTGAATGAGAGATGGTGGGAGAGTTCCAACCAGCCTAATTGTTTCAGTGAGTTACAGTGGTGGGATGAGAATTTGGCCTTGGTGGCAAATTTTGCTATTCTGTTGTAACCCACATCAAGTTTGGATTTTGTAGAATTTTGGATATAAATGAGGAGAGGGGCACCATAAAGGAGAGAGGGTAATAAAAATGTAGTTGCAGGGGTTTGTCTAGTAGAGAGGCTAAGAAAGTGTTGGTGCCTGTACAGCATACCGAGCTTTTTGAGCTTTTGTTCCAGCTGGTTCTTTTTGTTCTTTGTACTAAAAAAGCACTTGGTTAGTTTAATATCATTAACACATGCAAAAGTAACTGAAAAGATCCCCTACATTTAAAATACTTCTGATTCAGAAAACTGCTTTACTATATAACATGAAGTTTATATCATGAAATATTTTATATAAATACTAATAAGAACAGAAATTGTTTTACTTGCAGTTACTTTTCCCCATTTTGTATCCTTGTAAACATTAATGACATAAAGTAGGGTATACACTACACAGTCCACTCACTAGTTTAGCAAAGTCAGCAAAAGTCCAATCTTTCTCAGCCACTTTTATTTGCAAAGCCACATTTCACAAATGTGATGATGCTCTATAGTCTCTAATTTATTCACTAATTTCAGTGTTGCAGGTCTTCATTCTGTTCATCTCCATCTCCCAACACAAGAGTCCAAGGTGCGCATGATTCTTCTTGTCAACTCCTGTGCTTTGTTCCTGTCTCTTAAGCATATTCCTTTCGAACATTGGAAAGGCTTCACTGGCAAAGTTTCTGTATCAATGTTGTTGTCAGTAGATTGAAAAGGAACGTGAGCTTCTGTTTGCTGGCTCACCTTTTGTTGGACAAACGTTTTATTTCCTCTTTAACCTGTTCTGCATCCAAAATGTCTTTGATCCTCCAGGAAAAATATATTCTGAAAACAGCTGAATACAACAGCTTAAATCTCACACCTGCCTATTGACATTCCCTGATTGTAGGGATAAATTTGCTTCTCTTCTGCCTGGTTTACATTGAATAACCATTTTCCACAAACACCCTGCTGTCTCAGTTTTTAATCTTTTTCTCTTCTGCCACATTTTTGACAGGATAATCTGTTTCTGCTCGTATGATGTGCTCAGAGTTGATTCAAATAACAAAATACTAAAGAAGTATATCAACTTAACAAAAGGCCGGAAAATGTAAGAACCTTTAAACAGATGTTCAGATGAGCTGATAGAACTGTAAAAATCTGAGAAATAAAATTAAGAAAAGGCTGGCTGTGTGTAAGACTACCCAAAAAGGGATGTTTCAAAACATGGCATAATAAGAGGACAGAGCATATAGGGAAAACCTGAGATTCGGATGAAGTCTAGTTTGGATGAAAAGCTTGTTGAGAAATTATGAGCTTAAAAACCTTTCTTCCATGATTTTCTTTACTTTAGTGCCTGTGTGGCTTCCTGTCTGCAGTTGGTTGTTTGCAATTTACTGGTGGATTTTCGTTTTTGATGTTTATGTTCATTTTTTGCTTTCCACTTTGGTCCTCTATTTTACTTTACTTGGTTTGGTCTGTAGGTTATGGGGGTGTTCTGTGGGTGTGTTTGTTTTTCCGTTTGAGGGTTTTCATTAAAACAAAATGTCTTGTAAGATGTGGCATAGGTTCAAATGGAAAGGACTATAAACAACTGTATAAAAGATCAACCTGCTAAACATTGCTGTATGCATGTAACACAAAAGCTAGACCTGGACATTTAAAAAAGCTGTTGTACACAACAGATAGGAAAAATAACTTCCTATCATATTGGCAACATTTTCCATATTATCTTTGAATGTGTATAGTCTCAAAGGTACATGCAAGAAAGAGTCTTCTTCTTCTTTCGGCTTTTCCCGGTTAGGGGTCGCCACAGCGGATCACCTGTCCGCTCCTGATTGGTAGTGGAGTTTTATGGTGTCGAGTTGCCAGCCCAGCACCCAACCTTCCACAGAAGGCACACACACACTTGTATCTAGAGCCAATTTAGAGTGTCCAATCCACCTACAGCATGTCTTTGGGATGTGGGAGGAAACTGGAGCATCCGGCGGAAACCCACGCAACCACAGGGAGGACATGCAAACTCCACACAGAAGGCACCCCAGCCAAGGATTGAACTGGAGAACCTCTTGCTGTGAGGTGGCAACGCTAGCCACTGCACCACCGTGGCTGCCCCACAAGAAAGAAAGAGTAGTGAACTATATTAAGACATGCAGAGTGCAAATAGCTAAGATGCAGGAGACCATTTGGAAATAACTGAGCATGTGAATTTGGTAAAGAAATGATTTTTGGATGGTTATTCAGCAGAATTTCTGGGACAAAAGAAAAGGGGAGTACTTGTATTAATTGCTAGAGGAGCTCAAATAGTGATAGAAGAAAAAGATAATGGTAGATAAGAGGCTACTGGCAAGGGAGGAGGGTTATGCTGGCATGTATTTATCTTCCACCTAAATCTGCTACAGTGTAGCTTAAGAAAATTCTGGGAGAATTAATCGGCTTTTAGCAGGAATATTACTTGGAGGTAGGGAATGAAACCTGATTTGCAACAGTGAGGATTTATCGGGGGGGGGGGGGTGGCTAGAAGGGAAAATATAACAAAAATAGGGCAGATTAAAAAAACTTTTGAAAATATTTGTTATGGAAGGTGTGACTTCAGTAGTAGGAGCTTGCAGAGTATTTATGCATTATTCCTCGAGATACAAAAATGGGGCTAGGCCAGACAGAAATTGTTTCACAGGAACATGAGCATTTAGTTAAAAGTTTTGATATGCATCCAATAACTAGATCTTTCCCCACTTCCTCTTTCCCACCTACCTGTTAAAAAGAGAT
>NC_056737.1:1063749508-1063789508 GCF_019279795.1 Protopterus annectens
GCACACGGGCCACAGTCTGTCACTGGTGCCACCATGGCACCTACCCCAGATCCCAACCCTCCTCACTCAACAGGAGGGACAGATCTTGCATCTGCAACTGCAAACACTGAACCTTGCAGACTGGCTTATTCCTTGAATTCTCCTCCAGCGGCCAGCCTAAGCAAGCAGGTGCTGGACGTCATTCGTGAAGCAAGAAGACGCAGTACAAGGAACTCCTATGCTGATAAGTGGAAAAGGTATTGTTCCTGGATTCACTCTAAAGGAGCAGACACAGCAATGCCCTCCTTACCTCTCATCCTTGATTTACCTAGCAGACCTACTCCACAGAGGCCTGTCCTTCTCTTCCATTAAGATCCATGCCTCTGCCATCTCTGCTCATTAGAGCACTGAGACACCTCTCTTCTCTCACCCTCTCATCAAACAGTTCCTGAGAGGGGCTAACAACTTAAGACCACCAAGGAGAGCCCCCATCCCTGCTTGGGACCTTGACTTTGTGCTAGAAAAGCTCACGTTACCCCCCTTTGAGCCTGCAGTGTCAGCAGAGTTAAAATTTCTCTCTTGGAAAACAGCCTTGCTTCTGACCATCAATTCAGCTAGGAGAGTGTCTGAGCTACAAGCACTTATACCTGTGGAACCCTTCATTGTTTTTCATGCTGAAAGGATCTCCCTCAGGACTAACCCTACTTTTATGCCTAAAGTGGTGTCCAGTGTGGCTCTCAACTAATCTACCCATTTGCCAACCTTTTTCCCTAGTCCTCAAAACAAAGGGGAAAGGATCCTGCACTCTTTAGACGTGCACAGATAGCTCAGATTCTGCCTTGATAGATAGGACTACGCCCTTCAGAGAATCTGACCAGTTACTAGTCAGCTTTGCACCAGGGGCAGGGCAAGGCCATATCAAAACAAACCATCTCTAAATGGATAGCACACTGTATCCATTTCTGTTACAAACACTATGGGAAACCACCCCCTCTGGGGTCAGAACACATTCCACTAGGGGCAACTTCAATCTCTACAGCATTCCTCAGGGGCATCCTTACCAGGAACATTATATGTGCGTGTGTGTGCGTGTGTGCGTGTGTGTGTGTATATATATATATATATATATATATATATATATATACATGCACACACACACACACACACACACACACACACACTTACCAACCTCCACCCCCATTCACTTAGTGACATCACCTCCCCCCCTTACTAGCACTAACCTCCTATCTCCTCCTCACTCACCTCCCAACCATTACTACGTCCATAACAGTCACTCACTCACAACTAAAACTACCTATCTACCTAACACTAACTTCCTTTCTCATTACTACCTACCTTATAACCTACCTTGAATACCCACTTCACTCTACTATCCCTTTTCCCTCTAAACATACCTCTACACCTACAACTACTTTCTCCCAAACCTTCATAAATCTCAGTCCCCAACCCAACTACATACTAACCAATTACCATAAATTAGCCTTCATCAAATTAAGCAAACCGAAATCTAAGAAACTAACCATTATCTTTGACAAACTTCTACACCCAAAAGATTTTAAACTCCTCCACGTACTATTAGATGGAGACATTAATCCAAACCCTGGCCCACACCACTCCAACACCACCAACTACATTAAGCAAGACAAATGTACATTTCTGTCATCAACCACTCTCACGAACTCTCTCTCTATTGCTCACCTGAATATTCGTAGTATTTGTAACAAAACTACTCAAGTCCATGCCCTTCTAGAAAACCATCAATTTGACATTCTATGTCTAACTGAAACATGGCTAAAGCCTACCATCAAAGACAACGAAATTACCCCACCTGGGTATAACATCCTTAGACTTGATCACACAGCAAAAAAGGGAGGTGGGGTAGCAATTCTCTATAAGGCTCAATTCCGAATCTGTACTATAGATCATACTCCTTGCCTTGATAAACAGGCAGAAGTTATCTGCTCCAAACTTCACATCAACAGTAGTAAAGCCATAAATATCATATGTGTTTATCTTCCCCCAGGAAATAACATCAACTCACTTGAATGCATCCTCAGTTCACTCTCTACCCATCTCCCACAAGAAACACTAGTCATAGGCGATTTTAACATTGATTGGTATTCATGCAGTAGTACAAACCCCACCTCCCATATAAACCTACATGGCTTTACCCAACTAATAAATAGTCCTACCAGAACCAATAAAACCAACAACAATGAAACCACCTTAGACTGGATTCTTACTAATACTCCTCAACTAATCTGCAAAGTAGGTATCCTTCCAGAAGACCTAAGTGACCATTCTCTTACTTATGTCATCCGACATAAAACTAGCCTCAACTTACCTACCACATACAGAACACTTCATTCAAAAAAGCATTTCAACTCCAATCACTTTCTAGCTGAACTATTTCAAAATAACTGGTCCCCTCTAAAATATCTCCCACTTAATGAAGCAGTAGCATACTTCAGCTCCACTTTCCTATCTATCCTAGATAACCATGTCCCAAGTCAAACCATTAGAACCAAGGCTAAACATGCTCCCTGCCTAACCTACAACACTAGGCAAAAAATCAATCAAAGAAATAAATCTTGGGCGAAATGGCGTTCCACCAAGAACCCAACTGACCACCAAAACTTCAGACAACTTAGAAACAGTACAAAAAAAGCCATCCTGACAGATAAAAAAAACTACTACCTCCAATGTCAACAAACCTCCAAAAAGGAACCTAAAAAGTTCTGGGCCAGTATGAACAATCTCCTATCCCCAGGCCAACCTATCACACCCAACCCTCAAGACTCTAACCCAGACAACCCCACACAAATAGCTAATGACTTCAATTCATTCTTCAGTAATAATATCCAAACTCTTGCTAGTCACCTAACTCCTGACACCTCTAAGCTACTCTTACCTGCTATAAATGTATCTCCATCCTTTCATTTTCAACCTGTATCAACCTCCTGCATCTTATCACTGCTCAAAAAGCTAAGATCAACCACCCCCTCTGCTGACAAACTCCCAGCTGAATTCCTACAAATAGGAGCTAAGGCTATTTCCTACCCCATCTCTATACTGATAAATCGATCCATTAATGAAGGAATTTTCCCCTCTATCTGGAAGATATCTCACATCATTCCTCTTCACAAAGGAGGTAAATCTAATGACCTTTCTAACTTTCGTCCTATAGCTGTTCTATCACCTATAGCTAAAATCATGGAAAAATGTATCCACAAGCAGCTTCTTAACCACCTTCTACATCATAACCTACTTGCCAACTGTCAGCACGGCTTCAGACCCTTCCACAGCACTACCACTGCACTACTCTCCTTCACCAACACAATCAACTATAACCGCAACAATAACTACCTATCATCTGCAGTCTTCATTGACTTATCTAAAGCATTTGACATGGTTAATCATAAACTTCTTCTACACATACTAAAATCTCTCTCACTTGATCCTCCATCCATAACCTGGTTCACATCTTACCTAGAAAACCAGCAAGCAGTTCTCTGGAAAAACACATTATCTAATCTCCTTCCTATATCTTTGGGTGTACCTCAAGGCTCCATCTTAGGCCCCTTCTATTTTCTATCTTCATCAATGACCTACAATCTGCTATCCCACAATCTACCTGCATACAATATGCAGATGATTCTACCATAGTCTGTTCTGCCAACTCACTAAATGAACTTCAGTCACTCACCCAAAAAGCTTTTACCACTGTTGAACAATGGTTCTGCAACCGTTGCCTACTCCTTAACGCCAAGAAAACCAAACTGCTACTGTTCTCACCTTCACGCAAAACTGCCCCACTCAATTTAACTCTTACTTCCACTAACAACACACTTATCTCTCCAGACTCAACAGCTAAACTATTAGGAATAACTATTGACAATAATCTCAGCTTTGACCCCCATATCAACAACACTATCAAATCTGTTAAAAAAAAAGATTGGATCCCTTTACAGAATAAAACCCTTCCTGACACCTGAAGCTAGGACCACCTTAGCCAGATCTCACCTTATCTCTACTCTCCTATACGCTTCCTCCATCTTCACTAATCTCTCCAAAACCAACCTCAAGAAACTTGCAACATCTTGCCATAACATTGCTAGATTTGCCACAGGATCCCCATTTAGAACTCATCATTGTCTGAACGTAAAACATCTAGGTTGGCTTGAATTTCCCAACCTACTCAGTCTTCATCAATTATTAATAGCACACAAGATTTTATACCAACCAACTAAAATTCCTATACTCTCTAACCTCATTTCACCATATAACAACCTGAAACATCTACGCTCTTCCAACAAACTACTGATTAATATAACCAAACCCTCTAACTCTGCAGGTGACAGTCTCTTTTCCAACTCCGTTGGAAAAATATGGAACAATCTACCCTCTGATATCATATCTCTATCATCCCTCTCTCTTTTTAAAAGACATTTGAAAGTTCATCTCAACAAACACTGGCTTTGCTCCTGCACCTACCCAGCTTAATCCTTCCACTTCCTCTTTATTCATTACTACCTCCTTAATCCTTACCATCTCTACTCCCTTAGCCTTGTAAAGTCTACCTCATATTTCTATAAAGTTGATATACGTTATCCCTCACATACTGTAGAACTAAAAAAAAAAAAAATGTTAACATATTCTGTTCATTATATTTGTTGAGTTGTGCTCTAACCTTATTTTATTACTATGTGTATTCACTAGCTCTTTTTCTATATGTTTCTATTGTTGTATTGTATTGCCTGACTATGTTTAAACTTTTATAATCATTGGAGCTTTTCTCCCCGGGCCTCTACTGAAAATGGAAATACATCCAGCTAGACTAGCCCGGTCAACAAATGTTAAATAAATAAATAAATAAATTATATATATATATATATATATATATATATATATATATATATATATATATACGTATGTGTGTGTGTGTGTGTGTGTAAATATATATATATATAGATATATATATATATATATATATAGATATACATGTGTGTGTGTGTGTGTGTGTGTGTGTGTGTGTGTGTGTGTGTGTGTATATATATATATATATATGGGATCTCGACACATGCTCGCCTAGCATATGTCCGAATTACAAATCATCGAATACACATACATGAAAGTGCTTAACATCAGCAAGCACTTCTGTGTTATGTGTGCCTGTTTCGTAGATCGGATTACAGTGCGGGTAAGGGAAAATTCCCTTTTCCCCACTGTAGTGCGATCTCTGAGTTAGAATAATAAAGTAGGGGGGGTGCAGGGGGGCAAAGCCCTCCTGCAGAAACGTAGATTTTTTTTTTTAACTACTTGTACACGGATGCGCTTTTCGGTATATATGTGTATTTATATACATAAAAACGTGTGTAAAAAGTGTTAAAACACCATGGAAATTAGAGGACTGAACTCTTCAATAACAGTACATGCTTTTGTGTTTAGTAATTCCAAAGAGTTCATCAGACTGCTTTTAAAGTGCACCAAGGCAACACTGAATATATCTATAGATGTGCAAATACCAAAGACCGTTTTCTTTAAGAATATATAAGAATTAACCGGATATCATACAACAGCTTCTAAGTCACTTCTTTTTGAAATATTAAGTACATATGGAAATATTGTTTATTTTCTTAATTATTAAAAAACAACTACCAATCTCATAGGTATAGTGTTATATAAATGGGCACTGATAATGAATTCTCTTGTCTCCCACATCATGCCCTTCAGTAACAGGTAGGGCTTTCAGTTATGAAAATATGAACATAAATATGAACAGTAAATGACAAAGTAATTGAGTAATTTCACTACTTTAGGACATTCTGGATTAACAGTCTTAGTATAATTTTATTAATAACTCTTTGCACTTTGTAATACTGATTATTATTATTAGCTGATAAGTTACTTGGTTAACGAATCCAGACCCAAAAAAGATCTGGATGCCATAAGGAGGTATGAGTGAGAACTGGAAATATACAAAAATGGCATTACAGGCTTGAGTGAGTTAAGTGATATGTCCATCTTCATCTCAAAACAAAAGTCTTGACAGCATAGCAAATATTCACAGTGAGTATCTTTAGTACATTGTCATACAGCTGGAATGCAGTCTTCTTCAGTAGGTCTCTACTGTTACAGGAATCTGAACCCACTGAACGATTAACAACTTCCTCCGGGTATCTTCTTCCATGTCTTTTCATTTGCATTGCAATTTTCTAAGAGAGCCCCCCCCCCCCCCAAGGTAAACAACATTTTGAATTGGCTTACTTCAGCCATGTTTTTATATACAGCATTAATTGTTTCATTAAGTACAGTACAGCAAAGTTTATCTCTGCTCTTAGAGACATTTGCACTTAAAGTGATACTGCACTTTACTAGCTAATACAGACGTTCCTGTCTGTTCCAAAAAAAAATCCATTAATTTTCCCATTTTTTGCACATTGAGTTGGGGTGTTACTACAACAGCAACAATCCTCTAGAGGCAAGGTTCATACTGCCGGTTGGCTAGCCCTACCACTGTTATTGTTCCATACCGCTCCTGCACACACTCACACCTACAACCGATTTAGTGTCCAGTCCAACTATTGCATGTCTTTGGAGTGCGGGAGGAAAATGGAGAAGATCCATGCAGACACAGGAAAGACAACAGAGACTTTGCACAGAAGGCACTACACCTGAGAGTCAAGCTGGAGAACCATTTAAAATGATAGTACAATGATTAACTGCAACACGTCTCTGTATACTAGTCAAATCGGTGTTCTGTATGGTATTTGTATTCATGTTAGGTCCCTTGTATATTTTTTTGCTCTACCGTTTGGTGAAATTTGTCACATTGTACTGCAGTTGACCATCTGTGGCTTGAAACCCTCAATTTCATGCTCATTTTATGGCCTATAGGTTCTTCAAAGGCCATGTGTGTTGTAGTGGGTCACGCCAGATTAATGATGTACTTTGAATGTATGTAGTCCATTTAATGTAATTAATAATCTTGCCTTTCCACCTAGTTCCTCATTCCTAGGCAAAGGTCAACTGTCAAAGACTGAAATGCCATTTGGTCTCCTAAAATCACTACATTTTGGACCAAAAACTATAGGATGTTGCACTCCCTTTTTTTTCTTAATGTTTCTTTGCTGCTGCTTTTTGGCCAGCAGGCATGTCCCTGATGATGTGCCGTTTCATTTATCATCATAAGGGTGAGAGCCAACCAGGAGGGGCTCGCATTTCGACAGTCATTAGGCTGGCATTCCTTTGCATCTGTCCTGAAAATAAAAAAACAGAGGGAAATATGAAGTGGGTTATCTGCACTTGGTTGTCCCTCATTTTATCAAGGAATGTTGCCAACAAGCAGCCTTTCCTCCCATACTTGAGAAATCACATTTCCCTGTTGCCTCCTGTGTACCCACGATTCTTCCCACAACCTAGAAGTAAGCAGGCCACACCCTTTGATTCCTCTCCCTTCCTACTTGGCTCTTTCAGTGCTAGGACTGCTAGTTGAATGCCAATCACCTGGGTCTCAGTAAGGGCTGCATTCCTCTAAGACATGGACCCAGGCCTGTTGCAATCACTTTTTGATTCTGCCATTGTACCTTTCTGAAGCCATTTCTTCACTACTTCTTGTACAGGCTTTCTTCTTCTCCTCCTCCTCTTTCTGGTTTTATAGGTTCATAAGAGTTTACTTGTTTACTGGCCCTAGGATGCGTAACTAGGGTCACTGAGGAGTTCTGCTTCACATAAAGTGGGAGCTTATTCCAGAGGAATGGCAACCCCTAGGAGATCTGTCTCCCCAGCATGTTTTGTTAATGTCACAGGGTAGGTTGAGGTCCCTGGAGTGAGTGACTCTTGCCCCATTTGATTTGCAGATGTCCAGCATTTCCATTAGGGCATAGTCGGAGATTTCTCTGCAGGCTAGGGACAGGTTGCCTGTCAGCAGCCTGTATGATACAGAGTACAGTAATAAGGCTTTCAGTGTTTTCATGCAAGTCACGTTTTGGAGGCACTGGATTCTCTTGGTTAGAAACCTCTGTGGACTCTCCAGTTGCTGCAGGTGCCTGGTGCGATACAGAAAGGAGCATTATCCTCAGTTAGTGGTCTGGTAAGGGTTGAGTACAGTAGAGTTATAACCTCCTTCATCTTGGTTGTGATGCCCTTATTTATGAGATACTCAATGGAGAAGTCTTTCCTTACCACTATGGACACATGGTGATCAAAGTTTAGGTTGCTGTCAAGCTGTGTTCCCAATTCTAGCACCACTGGGTTTGAGTTTAGAAGGGTGCTATGTGTATCATAATTAGCTGGGCTATTTCTTTGCCAAAGGGGATAGTGAGGCATTTTTTGTGTTTAGTTGTAGTCCATGAATTTGGCACCAGTCATTTGTCATCAGCCCCTTCTGTAATATGTTTACATCATTGGAGGACTCAGCTGCACCCAGTGTGCAGTTATCTGCAGACTTGGGAAGCCAAAAACCATCTCCTTTCATCTGCACTTCCAAGAAATAGATTCCAAACAGTAGGGGTTCGAGCACAGATCCTTGTGGAACCCCACTGGTAACTGGTATGCTGGTGGAGGTGGACTCCCCAACTTTGACAGTGTGTGTTCTGTTGGTGAGCCACTTGGCTACCCAACTAGTGATGTATTTGTTTCTCAATGATCCCTGAGTGGGGATTGTGTCAAAAGCCTTGTGTAAATCAAGATAGGCAGTATGTACTGCTTTGCCCTCATCCAGGACTTTGACATTCTCAAATAAGTCCACCTGGTTTAATAAGCAAGATCTACCCTTGACAAAACCAAAGTGGGTTGGGTCAAGAGTTTGAAGGTTGCCTGTGTCCTTGTTAATAAGGCCACTGATGATTCTTTCCATGGCTTTGCAGATAAGGCTGGTTAGACTTATGGGTCGATAGTTTCCTGGGTCCATTGATGGAACCCCTTTGTGCAAGAGGATTACTGTTGCTGTTTTCCAATCTGCTGGAATAAAGCCAGTGATGGATATGGTTAAAGAGAGTGCCAAGTGGTTCCGCTAGGGCTTGTTTTAGATTGTTTAGTAAACAACCTGGGATGTTATTTGGTCCCATAGAGGCTGTGTTTTTGGCCTTGGAGAGTGCTTGTAATGACCTGTTCTTTGGAGATATTCATGTCAGGAATGCTTTGGGGTATGGCTGGTGGTGACAAGGGGTGAAGTTATTGCCAAATCTGTCAGCTAGCAGGTTGGAAATTTCCTCAGGTTCAATATGAATGTTACCATCCACTGTAAGTTCAGCACACAGCTGGGCATTCCGTTTTAGCTTTTGGAAGTAGCTAAAGAATGCCTTATTGTTGTCTTTAGCTAAGGATGCTAATTTAGTCTTGTAACTAGCCTTAGAGGACTTTACAAGATTTCAAATTTGCTTGTTCAAGCTGTGGATGTATTCTTCCTCTGTTGAGTAAGTTCCTTGTTGTTCTTAGATATCAGATTTTCTTTTGTGATATAACTTATTTATAATTACAGTCCACCAGGGTGGCTTGCTTTTTCGGGAGGACTTGGTTTTAGTCCTATCCGGTACAGATGAGTCAGTATATTTAAGTGGCTATACAGGGCATTTGTGTATTCTTCTGCATAAGAGTCATTGTTGACTGTGTTAGCAGCGGCTTTTAAACTTTTTAATGCCATCTTTTAGTAAGCTATAGTTTGCTTTGTTGAAAAATTTCAGTTTTTTTGCTCCTGTGGGGGGGTATCAGGCCTGATCTTTACTTCAAACAAGACTGATTTATGGTCTGACTTTACCAGGCAGGGCAACACACATGTTAGTGAGCACTAGGTCTCGGACATTTGAGCCCCTTGTGGGGGTGCACACCAATTGTTCCAGGGCATTTGAATTAACAAAATCCAGGAACCTCAGAGGAATCATATTTGTGCTCATGTACAACTCCCATGACAAAGTTGTTTGGCTGTATACTGAGTGACTGTAGCAAGCCCAGGTAGGCGTTGTGTTTCTCCTGGTTCATGGTGGGGGACCTGCAGGAGCGATGAATTGGCAGGGTATTTTGCCTATAGCTATTTGGATCTGGAGTAGCTCGAGAGTCGTACTGTTTTACATGTCCTGAGGTGTATTTAGATTTAATGAAGATGTTTACACCTCCTTTGGTTCTTTTATGGTCATATTGAGGTCTGAACATGTGAAAGGCATTGTAGCCTTGTATAGACATCAGCATCTTCCAAGGTGAGGAATCCTTCCAGGGAGTGCAATTTACTGTTTAGGCTTCTAGCGTTAATCAGCATGATCTTGCGTTTGTTTCTAGTGGGTTTCTTTACAATGGAAGTTTTGTTGTTTTGACATTGCTTGAAAAGGGCACTATGGGGAGTGAAGCATCTTTGCCAGTATCTGAAAGCCTTGAGGAGACAGGCGAATGCCATCTCTGACGAAGCAGCAAGGTCTGTCGACCATGTCTTCCCAGACTGTCAGATACTGTATCCCCAGGAGTGACACCAGATGCTAAGCCAGTTATTGAAATCAATCATTTTTATTTTGTCTGCGTTGTGGCATGATCTTAGGTGAAGTGAGAATGCTGCTTTGGGATAGGGACATACCTGCCTAGGACACATAATCTGAGAGTTCAGTCATGTCTCTCTTCATATAGTCCAGAGAGGTACGTCTCAAGTCATTCACTCCAGCATGTACTATGACAGAGTCATAATGGTAATTGTTGCTGAGTGACTTGAGTGTGTGTATGATTTGGCAGATCCTGGCACCTGACAGGCAGCTGACCATGACCTTCTCTTAGGTTCATAGGTAGGTACTAGGCTGTCTGCCCAAAGGCTTTTATAAGCCTAGCCAGAATGTGTTGGCTTTTGCCGCCCCCTTAGATTAGTTCCGTGTACCTCTGTCCAGCAGAGCCATTGAAGTGATCCCTGGGGTAAACTTTGTTTCCTATCCACTCATCAAGGTTTCTCTTGAAGAGGGTTAGCGAGGAGCTCTGCCTAATGTAGACTGGAATCTTTTTTCCAGAGCATGGGAAGTCTCTGGGACAGGAATCTATCCCTCCAACACGTCCTGTTTATTGTTGTGGTGAGGTTTAGATCTCTGGAGCATGTGGCTCTAGGGGATATGGTTTTCTTTAGGTGGAGCATGTACATCAATTCTGGGTTGGACATGGCCTTGTATGTCAGGCAAAGATCACCTCTGAGTAGGCGGTATGCAACCGAGTACAGCTGGAGTTTCTTCAGTCGAGCTGCGTAGGGCATCTGCTTGAGGCCAGTGATCCTCTTGGTGAGGTACTTCTGTGGTCTTTCCAGTTGCAGGTGTCTTGTAAGGTACATCCCAAATGGGGCATTTTACTTTATGATGGGTCTGATGAGTGATGCATAGAGGGGCCTAATGACCTCTTTTTCGATCTGGATGCAAACCCTTTTGTGATTAGGTGGGCCACATAGAAGGATTTTCTAACCACTTTGGCAATGTGATTATCAAAGGTGAGATTACTATCTACTTGGGTCCCCAGATCCCTTATTACATCTTCCGTATTTAGGGGGCTACCACCTATGTGGTAGTTTGTGGGTACTTCGATTTTTCCAAAGGGGATGACTATGCATTTTTTGGCATTTAGCTTGAGGCCATGATTTTGACACCAGGTATCATTCTCAGTGAGATCCTTTTGGAGGATGTCTGTGTCAGCCGGAGAGTCAATTATAGCTCCTAGTTTGCAGTCATCTGCGAACTTGGTCAGCCATAGTCCTCCTGTGCTTGCCTGTACCTCTGAGAAGTATATGCTGAACAGGAGGGGTCCTAGGACTGATCCTTGGGGAACGCCACTTGTAACCAGTTTAGAGTCAGACCTAGCTCCTGCAACTCTTACCATGTGAGTTCTGTTCGTGAGCCAGTTGGCAACCCATCTCGTGACGTAGGGGTTTATGTTCAAGCTGGTGAGTTTGTCTATAATACCTGTGTGGGGAATGGTGTCGAAGGCCTTTGCGAGGTCTAGGTAAGCTGTGTGGACCATCTTTCCCTCATCTATAGCCTTGGTAACTGTCTCAAAGAAGTCCACCAGGTTTAGGAGGCATGATCTGCCCTTAACAAAGCTGAACTGGGTAGGGTCCAGTGTTTGGAGGTTTCCAGTCTCTCTGTTAATGAGATCCATGATGATGTGCTCCATAGCTTTGCAGACCAAGCTAGTCAGGCTTATAGGGCAATAGTTCCTGTGGTCCGTTGTGGCTCCACCTTTGTGGAGTGGAATAACCATTGCTGTCCGCCACTCTGTGGGCACGTAGCCTGTGGTGAGGCTGAGTTTAAACAGTGTGTTTAGGTGAGGGGGTTAGTTCATCTTTGAGCTCATGTAGGACGCAGCCTGGGACACCGTCCGGTCCCATTGATGCTGTGTTTTTGGCTTTGGAGAGGGCTGTTTTAACCTGAGTGTCTGTGATTTCAGGGGCACTACATTCTTCTGCTATAGTTATGGGCCCTTTTGTGGGTGAGAGGAGGGGTGAAGTTGTACTGAACCTGTCTGCCAGGATGTTGGCTATATCGGTCGGTTCAGTGTATTTTGTGCCATTCTGCACCAACTCCGAGCAGATGTGAGAATTGCCACTTAGATTCTTGACATAGCTAAAGAATGCCTTGTGGTTATCTTTGGAGTCCATGGCAGTTTTTGTTTCGAAGCTAGTCTTGGATGATGTTATGAGGGAATGTAGTTTCTTGCTGATACTGATCAGGGATGTCTTCCCTTCTTGGGATTTTACTCTCTTCTGTACTAGTTTCCTCCTTCTATTGTATAGCTTGTTTATGGCAGGGGTCCACCAGACTGGTTTCCTTTTCTTGGAGGAGTGAATCTTGGTTTTGTTTGGGATAGCACGATCCATGCATTCTTGTAGGTGCCCGTAGAGTGCATTAGTAAAGGATTTTGCAGCTTGGACAGCGTTATCCTTTAGCATGGGGGCTTTGAAACTTCCCACCTCGGTCTTGAGTAACGTAAAGTTTGCGTTTTGAAAAGTTTTTCATGGTTGTTTCTTTGACTGGGGGTGGTGGTCGAATGTGGATATCCAGAGTGATTAGTTTATGGTCAGATCTAACCAGCGAGGGGTTGACCTCCGGTGTGGAACACTGGTCGCCCATGTTGGTGATGACCAGGTCCAATATGTTGTCACCTCTGGTGGGGGTGTTGACCAGTTGATCCAGGGCGTTTGCGTTTATAAATTCTAGGAAATATTGAGCAAGGGAGTTTGTACTTGAGTAGTTCTCCAAGTTAATGTTTGGGTAATTGAAATCACCCAATATCAGGGTGTTTGGTAGGACCTTTATGTTTCCAGGCATGCGAAGTGGGGGTCCTGGGACATGGTGGGTGATCTGTAGCAAGCTATAATTTGAGTAGCAGTTTTGCCTGTTGTTAGTTGCACATGGATGATCTCTGAAGCATTGTGCTGTGCCAGTATCCTGGAGGTGTGGGTATCCTTGATGAATATGGATACTCCCCCGCCTTTTGTATTTCGGTCCAGGTTTTGTGGCCGAAATGTATGGTACGAGTTGTAGCCTGGTAGTGCTGGGGTGCTCTCTGAAGCCTTAAACCAGGTTTCTGTTACTGCACATATCGATTTTCTCCATACTGAGGAGTGCCTCGAGTGCGTGCATTTTGAGTTTTAGACTTCTGGCATCGAGTAGCATTACCCTCAGTTTTTTGTTACTTGTGCTATTTACGGCGGTGGATTTCTCTTTTGAGCCTTGCCAAAAAAAGGCACTATGGGGGTGGCAAGAGCTTTGGCCAGTATTCGAAAGCCTAAGGATGACAGATGCAAGCCACCTCTAGCATAGCAGAGTGGCTTGTCGAGCATGCAGTCCTAGGCTGACAGACACTGGATCCCCTTTGAATGACACTAGAAGCTTAGCCAATTGTTGAAATTGATAAATTTTTCTCTATACAGTGGTATCATTTTTGGTGAGGGCAGGATGCTACTCAGGGTCAGGGTCATACCGGCCTGGGCTACGTGATCAGAAAGCTCCTCCGTGTCTCTTTTCATGTAGTCCAGGGAGGTACGGTTCAGGTCATTCACACCAACATGGACAATGACAGAGTCATATTTGTACTTGTTCTGAAGTGACCTGAGTGCTTGTGTTATGTGGCGCATCCTGGCACCTGACAGGCAGCTAACAGTAACCTTCTCCTTGTTCATCCTAGTGAGTGGGACGTCAGTGTGCCTGATTATAGAGTCCCCTATTACTAGTGTATAGGGTATGTAATTTTGCCTTAAGGGCTGTGATTGTGTGGCACACTGGTTTTGTGAAGTATGTGTTTTATGGTTTGTGTTGGAGGGTGGAGGTTGCTTGGATATCTGCTTTGGAGGTCTTTGTTGCTTTTGCAGATTTTTATTTAGAGCCTCCGAGTATGTTTTCGTGTATTTGTGTGTGTTTTTTGCCGGTGCTGGTTTCATAGGTCTATGTGAGACTGGTGGTGTGCTGCAAGTAATTCCCTTCTCCTCTTGACTGCGTGGTCCACTCTTGGGTTGAGAGAGCTTAGCCTCTAGTTTGACTGTATAATTGCATCACTCGCATGTATTAGTGTTTGGTAGGAGGAGGAGAGGGTTGTCTGTGTACATGAGGCAATTGTAACATTGCCTCAAAATGCCCAGATTCACCAGTTGGACCGGAGAGTACACCTGAAACTGCCCTTTGGACATGCCTGAATAGGTACAGTGAACTGTTTTACTGATTGGCTTGTAAGGTCGAATAGAGACCCTTGTCCTTCTCTACAGTATAGGGGGGGTCTAGTGCTAAGGTTTATTAGTGCTTTCTATGAGTTTTGAGCAAGTGCCGGTATGAGAAGTGAATGGTTTGAGTGCTTAAGATGAATGTTTGTCTAGTTCCAAGGGAAAAATTGAAGAGCAGACTTTGTGGAGCCGGGAATAGTTATACCCTAGCTAACCGGCGGTCCCTGGTGTGCAAAACCGTGCAAATGCAGGTTTTATAGCAGGGAAATGAAAGAGATATTAATTAGCCCAAACTGGCCAATAAACTACTAATTTCTGGGCTGAAACCACTCTTCCAGGGACAGATAAGCTGCTCAAAGCTCCCCTCTCTCACAGTGAACAGAGAAACTTCCTTCTATCCAAGTAAGGTATGGGCAAACACAGAAACTTGTAATAAAGCCCTGAATTCAGCACTAACCTGGAAACTGGACTATACTAGCTTAGAAAGGTGGGAAAACAAGTATTTTTTTTTTGTTTATGTTTTTTTTTTTCAGAAAATAAAGCAGATGCAATAAAAAAAAAAAAAAAAAACTTTAAATGCACAGAAATGGCCAACCATCACACTTGAGTGTGTAGCCTACAGCAGTTAAACAGGTAATTTAAACACAAAAATGACTTTGTTAAAGTGCAGGCAGTAAAATAAGTACAATATGTAGCTGAAACAAGCTTTTTAAATCACAGAAACTCTAGAAAATCGGCATTTTAGGTGGAATTAGCTAAAGGCAACAAGAAAATGATACTTAATCACTCCAAAGTCTCTCTTTTGTGTCTCTGCTGCTGTAGAACTCTGCAGGGGGCACCAGGCAGGAGCTTGTTGAGCTGTATACCAGCACAAAAACCTTCTTCTTGTCCAACCTGGTGAGTGGGACGTCAGTGTTTCTCACTATTGTGTCGCCTATGACTAGGACATTAGGTTTTGAGATGTTTTGCCTTAATGGCTTAATTGTTGAGAGACTGATATGTATGTTATGTGTAGTGGTGGATTCTTTTTGTGTACCAGTATGTTTAGATTGTTTGCACTTGGGAGGTCTCTAATCTTTTGGTTGGCTCTTAGTGAGCACCTCCACATATGTGGGTTTATGTGTCTTCACCTTATCTTGTGTGAGTGGAGAGGAATGTGTGCTGACAACTTGTTTGATGTCTTGTATATTGTTATGTGAGAGGACGGATTCTAGTTTCATGGTATAGTTAAATTTTTCACATATTGTATTTGTTTGCTTTAGGAGCAAGTGATTGTCAGTATACATGAGACAATTGCTACATTTCCTCAGGATGCCCATGTCAATCAGGCTGACTGGAGAAATGTTGGGAATCTGACTGTCCATAGTAGCAGGTAATTCTCAAGTACTAATTTGTGATTGGGCAATTTAGATCAGCTATTGCTCTGGGATTAGCAAGGGGACTTATTCTATAGAAGATCAGGGATAAAAAGTGGGGCTATGCTGCTCAGTACTCAGCTGAGTTGACTGCAGTGCAGATGGGAGCAGCTGCGTTGCCCGCAGAGAAGCAGGGAATCTAGGAGGGTTTCACTGACTGGTGTCTATGAAATAGTTTCTAGGCATTTGCATCTGGACAAGGCACCACTATCCCCAGTTGTGCATTGTGCAGCTACGTGCAGATGGAAGGCTTATATACAGGTGAAATTAAACAGTTTTAAAACTAGTTTGCCAGTAGGAAATCACACAATGATCCTTCCACCAGCAACCCCCAGCTCAGACAAGGCTACATCCACACTTTTGCACCACAAGGGTGCAGAGGAGTCTTTCTTAATGTAAGATGACTGGATTTGAGTTCAGGTGTTTGAAAAACAGGCTGGATTCAGCAAGTCTGGATCTAGTCTATGCTAACTAAGCATTATTTCAGTGCAAAAACAAATGCAGATAATAAGCAGGCTGAAACAGTAGAAACAATCGGAAAGGCACTAATGCATTAAAACATTAAATACAGATGAAGTGCAGATCAACTCAAAATAAGTTTAATTTCTTGTTCTTAGCTTTGGATGTCTTGGATTCAAGCAGAAATTCTCATGACCTCTGACAAAGGACACCAAATGCAGAGCAACTATGTTTAATTGAGCTTAAACCATAACAAAAATACTTAGAATAGCAGGCACAATAAGCCTGTAAACAACAATTCCCAACACAGAAGGGCAGGGACTACCCTGTCCGCCCACAAAAGAGCGTAGACCACAAACCTTCTTAATGTAAAATAACTGGCCTAAAGCCAAAGTACTTAAGCCATAACTGAGACACGATAACCCTTCAACCAGCAATTCCCACCTTAGAAGGTTGTAAGCTACTTCTCCTGCCACAAGAGTGTAAACCACAAACCTTCCTTATGTAAAATAGCTATTTTGAAGGCCAAGTGTTTAAATTTATTTATTTATTTCACATTTGTTGACCGGCTATGTCTGTCTGGGCATGTGCCTTTTTTCAGCAGAGGCCTGGGGAGAAATACTCCAGAGTTAACATAAAACGGCAATTAAACAATAAATAATACAATAGGTAGATATCAGAGTAACAAATAGTGCAAGTTAAACATTATCAAAACCAAAGTCAAATATTGCTCCAGCTGACAAGTAATAAAGCATAAGACTAAGGGGCTTCCAAGTACAAATAGAACAAGGGAAGATATTCTAAATACAAATGATTAAGTCAGTATGCTGTGTCAGTGTTGTAAAAAATGTTACAGAGGAAGTATGGAAGCCAATTGTAGATAGAGCAGAGATATTAGTGAGGAAGAGAATTCAGATATTTATTTATTTATTTATATTAAAGAAAATAATTCAAATATTTATTTGTTTAATCATGTATATTTATTGCATGTGTTAACCAGGAAGGAGCATTGGGCCTAGGTAAGCCCATTTTCAATGGAGGCCCGGGGAGAAAAGCTCCACATACAGTTATCAAGTTGATACAAGTACTAATACATAGAGTTAGCAGATTTTATACAGTAACAAGATGGACATACCTTAACAAGTCAGGTACAAAATAAAAATACATATTAGAGGTAATGGGTATTCTACAGTAACAAGCTAGGACATAGTATGAGCAAAAGGTTTAGATTATTTATATGCATACTATCTAAACTAAATAAGATCAAGGTGTAAAGGAGAATTGGGTCAGAGCAGGGTGAACAAGCAGGAGAGTTTGGAATTAGCAGAGAGTATGACTAAGGAAAGAGAGGCAGAGAGGTTAGGGAGGAAAAGGAAGAATACGACTTGGATGAGTAGGCAGGAGTAGGAGGAGTGAGGTAGAGGAGTAGAAGGAATGTTATTATAATACACAGAAGGTTAGGAGAAAGTTGGAAGTTAGTATGGAAGAAAGGAAGTGGAGTGGAAAGTGAGGGAAGAGAAGAAAACAGGTGGAAAAGAGGAAAGTTGGGATTGGGGGAGAGAAGGGAATATTTAGGTGGTATGGTTACAATGACAATTCCTTGAGCTAAGTAGGTATTGTCAGAGAGCTATTTTAAAAGCTTGGGCATGAGTGATATTTCTAAGAGCCAAAGGAAGCTTATTCCATGAGAGAGCTGAAGGTAGCAGTAAAGGTTTTGTCCATGAGATTTTTTTGGCTTGTGAAGCTTTAAGAGGCATTGGTCAGCACTTCTGAGGGGGTGAAGTGGATTGTAGAGAAAGACAAGAGAAGATAGACTGGGGCAAGAAGAGGGCTTATTAAGGATGGTGTGGATTATAAGAAGTTGAGAGTAGCTGAGTTGGTTACTTCAAAACTAAGAGGGTTAGAATAACAGAATTTAATTAGGCTACTACCAAGCAGTAATAAATGCAGCAGAATAAATGCATATGAACACTTTTTAAGAACAAGCGGCAAAAAGCAGACTAAAGTAATAAAGTAGGAAGAAGCACAGATACAGTAAAAACAGCCAAATAAAGTGCAATTTTTTTTTTATAATTAAGAAGGAAGGGAGGAAACAGAAGATAATACAAGTTTAAGAGATTAAGGGGGTGGCCCTTCCCAACTGATCTTTCTGTACTCAGTAGAATGAGCTGATGAGACGAGACTAGATGGAGTGTCCAAAATCAGATAATAGTAGGGGCGTACAACTCGAAAGCCACCAAGTTGAAGAGTATAGTAATAGTTGGGAAGGTGGGTGGGAAAAATCAAATGCAGACAGAGATCAACAATAGTCAGAGAACAGCAAGCAAGTCAAATAAGCATTCCATCTAAATAAAGATGCCTCCAAAAATTTCTAGTTAAAGAGGAATACTGTTTCCCAGCTCCTCCCACAAATTAGCTGGATGTTCTTCACTGTCTGCAAAGGAATTATTTTCTAACTTTTCTAAATGATTGTAGCTTAGACCTCTTAAACTCCAACGGAACAGAAAACATAAAATAAAACAAATGCAATATAAGAAAAAGATAAAATCAAAGTTACCAAACCTTAAATGAAAAACGTCAGTTCAAAATCAAATGCAGGCAGAGATCAGCAATGTACAGGCAAAGAACTGCAAACAAGCCAAATAAGCACTCCAGGTAAATAAATAAATATTTTATGTAAACCTTTTCTTCTGGAAATATTTGAACATGAGGGTGACTCAGGTTTGTTCTGCCAGGTATTTCTGAGAGGACTTCATTGTTCCTTAAGAAAAAATCTTGTTTCTGTGGTTTAGATAGTGTATTGTCCTGCGGAACTGCTGGCACAGAGGTCAGTTTTTTTTCTTCACTAGAGCTCCCTTCTGCTAAACTAATTACAGGGGCTTGTACTTCTTTTCATGGTTTTGGGTTGTTGATATGGTATATCTCTTCTGGTCTTGTCTTATTATTCTATGTAGATATTTGTTTTATAACCTCATTTCATGTTTCTATTGGTACAAATGGACCCTGCTGTTTAGTCAAAATGTGTTTAATGTGTTTACTGCTGAGGGGACAAAAACAAACACCTGGTCTCCAGCATTAAATTTCTTGGTCCTTGCATATACCCCTTGTTGTGCTGCATGGGCATTTTTGGCCTATCTTGTAAGTTGGTATTATATTCTGTGAAACCTTTAAATGTTGTTTACCTTTTACTTAGATTTTTTTTGGCAGCATGTAACAGCAGCTGCTCCCCATGTCTACTCATAATTCTGAGGGCCTGAACCTTGTCAATGCGTGTGGCACTTCTGTAATGTTAAACAAAACATATTGTATTAGCTTGTCACAACTTTGCTCGCTTCCTCAAATTTGTTTCAGTATAGCATTTAATGTTCCATTTAAATGCTCCACTAATCAGTCCATCCATCCATCCATCTAGGGATGGTGCACTGAGTTTTTTTATTGGCACAGTTGGTGCACTATTCTTGAAATAAACAGAGTCCCCTGGTCAGTGAACATTCCCTTTATGTATCCCTGTTCTGAAAAAAATATATATAAAATTAGATCTCTGGCTATATATTTAATGCTAGCCTTTCACAGTAGAATAACTATAGGATACTTTGTTGCATGGTCCAAAATAACTAAGAATATATTGCAACACATTGCTGGAGTTTGCCAGTAGCCCAACATGTCCATGGCAGTGCATTGAAGTGAAAGGATTTTTGAAACCTAGGTATATGGCTGAGTTCTGGAATGTAGGGCATCAGCAAAGGAGTTCTTAACTTCATTCATTATTCCTAGGCAGTAATCTTTACTAGGATCCTTAATTTAGTCTTAGCCATTTACAGTTGTCCCCCCACTTACCAAACTATGTGCTAATCTCACCACTAGGTTTTAAAAATGCTTTTGCACATAAAGTTGGCATTCCACTTCATGACTGTCTTTATCTTGTGCATAAACAGTTAGGGTGCTATTTCATGCATATCCTTACACAATTACTGTGTACAGCATGTCATTTAGTGACTCAAAGTATGGGTGGGAAGTAGGAATATTTTATTGAACTTCTTCACTTACAGCTTTAGCTATAGTTTCCCTTACTGTGCATAAAGTAAAATGTAACTGATCCATTTTTAAAGTAGCTTATCAGACAGACGGTCACCTTGTCATGAGGTAGAGAATACTACCTCTTCTCATATCAACACAGGCACTGAGGTCTCAGTGTGTAATTATTATCCTGGAAAAAGCAACTCATTCCAGGATTCCTTATTGTTGTTTGCTACCTATACCTTATTAATTTTATTTTTATGAACCTGATACACAGAACCCTCCTTTTACTTAAAGCTCCTGTATTTTGGCTGAAAGGAATATCATTGGAGCTGTGTTCGAGGTTATCTTGTAGCTTAATATACAATAACATCTTATTTTTCCCTCCTTTATGTGGTATTCCCTGGATCTCTGGGCAGACACCACCCTCTCACTTTTATTTTCTTCTCTAGCTTGCTTTCCTTCTGAAAAGTGTACATCAGGACACATTTTATTTTTCCTTTATTTAGAGGTTAAGTCCATGTAATTTGGATGGAAATACTCATTGTTGTGTAGTAAGAGTCTTGGTTTCACTTCTGTCTCCTTCTTTTGGATTCTTATTTAGAGATGCCCATTGCCATCGGTCTTCTTTTATTTAAATTTTCTGTCTTGCATTGACAGAAGTTTGTTTTAGAACTCTGCCCAGGTATTATTTCTTCAACTTTTATTATAGTGGTGAAATCTTTCTTACTATAAGATATTCCTCATTAAAACTCATCTGCTACTTGAAATTCTAAATTTCTGGACTTTTTTCTTTTAGCTTGACAAAGTTTAGACTTTTGCTCAGGTTTTGCATTTTCCGTTCTTTCTAGCTTCATTCCTGGAGACTACACACATGATGTGAGTGTTCACTTGTCTCCATTTCTGCCAGTCATTTTCACTGCCTGCTTCGCAACTTCTACTCTCTGTCTTGCAACAGTTACAGGCTGCAGTATTTCATTTGTAAGCCATTTCTTTATGCTTCTATGTTTCTAGTCTGCTCTGTCAGATACATTTGCTGATCCATGTTTTTGAATGGTATAAGCTCTCTTGTCTGTATTTTTTAACAAATGTTTGCACTTTTGGGGATTTCTACCTGTACCTGTTGATCTTTGTTGGATTCATAAACCTGTTTAATGTGTCTGGTGATTGCTTCCTTTGTTCCAGTCAAGCAAAGGTATGTCTGTAGACGTTTTCACTTGCTGGTTTCTCTCTTCACATTAGTAAGGAGATTTAACAAAAGAACTTAGCTTCTTCCCACTGTTTTCACAAATCTTTAACACTGGGAAAACATTTCCCTATGATCATGTCACATGTTAAAGTGGATACTACAGTAACAGGATGTAGTCCCTTCCTAAGCACAGTTTGTATTTCTAGATGAGTAAATGCATACTTTTTTTACCTCCGTGAGTGCAAGTTGCTTCAGGTGTTGTTTTAGTAAGGGTTTTCTTTTTACAGAAGTAACTACACCTTAATGAGTGTGAGCATACTGCCTGACTCCTGTAGTCCCTGAAACTTTGTCCCTTCAGTTAATAATCTGTTGATAATAAACTTTGCAGTGCATAGTAATAGAATGTAGACTCAGCTATTCTATCATAGGTTCATCGTTTTCTACTAGGCTAATAACCACTGGGGCCTTTTTAAGCCTAGCCATGAATCCCAAATCTCTGATAAGAACCTTAGTAAGTGTAAGAAGGGTCTTAGGAGATGAGACATTTACAACCAGGGAACTGGGAGATAAATCATTTGTAGGATGCCTGTGTCCATTGGAGACATAGGTGCCAAACCATGGATAAATTTCCTGTACTCTGTCCAATAGTCCAAGTTGTACCTGATTTGGTTTAGAGAACTCTGCTTCACATGGATGGGGAGCCTGTTTCAGAAAAGGGGTAGTAGTTTCTACAATACATAGCTGTCTGTACAGTAGGTCCTATTTATATCACAAGCACATTTTTAGAACAGGTAATTCTGGTGCTGTTTGTTTTGTGGCTAGACAGGAGATCCATCAGGTTGGGGTCTGACAGTGCCTTGTATGCTAGGCATAGATCTCCTCTCAACAGCCTGTAGGAGACAAAATAAAGAAATAGGGTTTTGAGGTGATCTGTATAGGATGTGTTACTTATACTATTTTATTCTTTTAGTGAGGTACATTTGTGGGTGATCTAATTGTTGGATGTGCCTGGTTGATAATTTTTCACATGTAGTAGTCATAACAGCATTAGTACCATGCTTTTCAAAAGCTATAGTTTTCACAGGTATAATATTATTATTATTCCTATTATTATTATTAATAGTAGTAGTACAGTTGTATCAGTGTATCTGACATTTTTATTTGTCCGTTCCTCAATAGATGGGGGTCACAGATCCGACCTTAGATGCGGCTTCCACCACTTTGATAGACTTTGGCTGCATGGCTTGATCTCCTCCCGTTACCCATAATCCTCTCCTTAACCCAGATTAGCTCCAATCTTGTTTGCCTATTCAACGTTTGGACGTGGTCACCTGTAGCTCGAGTGGTTGTGGGATTAGATACTTCATTGTTTTTTTTTTTCTTTTTCCCTTTAGTGGGTAACTATTTTCTTCTAGGTCCTTGCTTCCTCCAATTTTCCTGTAGATAATATAAAAAGAAAAGAAAAAAAAAGAGAGAGTCTTTGATGTAGGTCTAGTTCGGTCTTGTGGCCCTGTTCTCGGTTTTGGTACTTTAGTGATGTGGTTAATCTTACTTCTTCTGTTGCTGCCTGGTTGTTAAATATATTTATATATATATATATATATATATATATATATATATATATATATATATATAATATTGTTACCATTGCTGGTAGTTTTGCTTTTACCATCATTGGTAGTCTTCTTCTTGTCTTCCTTTTGTTTTGTTAGTGTAGTTGTTACTTTTGTTGCTGTGAGTTGGTTCAAGATGTTAGACAAATGAACTGGTTTTAAAAACTGCTCATCTTTTGGGTACAAGATTCCTAATTCAGATGTTTGTATTGCCTTGGCTTAACACCGCATGTGGGATTTGTGCTGAGTTTAATCACCAAGCACTTGTCGAGTGCAGAAACAAGCTAATGTTGAAAAGCCTGCTCCCATTTTCTTCATCTTCTGGTGCTCTGTTCTCCTCCAAAAAATCATCAGAGACATCTAAAGTGGATTCTTCTGGCAAGATAAAGGATTCAAGGAAGTGTTCCCCTGATCACTGTCCTCCTTCGGGCTTCACTCCACGCATAAAAATCGCAAAGTCATTGGATCTGACTGCTTACTCAGATCTGATATGATCAAAATCCTCAGATCTGACTTGATCCAAATCAGAATCTTTTCTCCATATGTCACCTAGATTCTCTGAAGCTTATTCCCTCGAGACTTCATTCAGCATTCGTATTGGAGACACCTTGATGGGCTTCCAGACCACCCTCAACCTCTTAATCCCTCAGATCAGCTAAGAGCCTGATAGAAGCAGATATGGACAGGATGATGATAACATTTCTCATAACCCAGTCATTCCAGCTCCATCTCCCATCAAACGTGTGAGTCTACCACCAGCCCTATCCCAACTTTTGACTCCTGCTCTGATCTGTCCCCTGGTTTCAGAGTCTTTGGATTGTAGAGCTCCAAGATTGTCTGTGTCAGATGGTAAGGCCTGGCCTTCGTCAACTCTGACACCTTCTCTGATCCATATGGGGTCATCTGTGTCAGAGCCAGAGGAATCTTGAAGATATAGCGTCGGCACTGGATCTGGGTGGTTGGGTTCGACTGTGATGTTTTTGGAGTCATCCCGTCTTCTCAGAGTATTGGTACTGGACAGCTCAGCTCCAACCTCTGCATCGAAGCAGGATCTTGAGAATGCTCAGAGCCATTTGGGCAGGTGGCTTCAGCTCCTACCAGGTCAGTTTTTGGTTCCCTCATGGCCTCTATCTTTGAAGTAGTGCAGAGAGTGTTTTCCACCTTGGTGTACAAATTGTCCTTGCCCCCCCCCCCTCGGGTCCGCCCCCCCCCTCGGGTCCACCCCCTCTACAGTGGTCTACATTGGTTGCTGAGACTTCGTCCTGTTTCTTTGGGACAACTAGTCCGGGTCAAGTCTAGAGATCATCCTCATCCAGGACTCTGCTCACACTTCTGAGTCCTCCCTGGAGAATCCCACCAGAGATCCCCCTTGGAAGCATATGTGAAAAAGGAGGCACTTAGATTCCCTGGAGGAGTCTTTTGACAGGAGACATCGACTTTGATGAAGGGGAGGGTTCCACCAGATCACCCCTTGACGACGTCTCTTTCAGTGAAATCCTTGAACTTTTGAGATAGAAAGGTGGCTGATCTTCCAACCACCCAGGAGGAGGAGTGAGTGTTTCTTGAGGCATACCAGTTCATCTACTTCCTTAGTCTCCCCAGTGTATGAGATGGTGGACGTCATTTCCCGCTAGGCTTGGAAGAATCCTGATGGCCTGTAGCCTATTTCTAAGAGAACAGATAAGTACCTTTTTGTGCCATAGGATTGGGACATTTGGAGCAAGGGTCCCGCAGTGTATCCTATGGTGATAGCAGGGGCCACTAAAAAGAACTTCCTGAACAAAGTTCTTCTGTCCATCCCCTGAACAGAGAGTCCAGGGAATTGGACAGATTTGGGACATATATTTATGTCTCAGTGACCTTCACCCTCAGGTCACTGAACTATTTCACACATGTTACGAGATTTCAGAGGGACTTGATCAAGGATTTTTCCAGTGCCCTCGCACGATCCATGTCTGTGGAGGATAAGAATTTAGTTTCTTTGCAACTGGTCACCCTTCACTCCCTATAGAATGCCTCCTTGAGGTGGATTGCCTGAGAGGAAGCTTTGAGATTCGCAGGTTCAGGAGGAGTTGTAAGAAGGCATGGCTTGATGTGCCTTTGTGATTTGTGGAGCCATTCAAGACACCATTCATAAATGCCTCATTTGATGTATTTACCTTGTTTGGCAGTAAGGTAAAGGAAACTCTCTCTCCAGGAGCAAACAGGATGGGAAGACATTATCTGCTGTAGCCATATGTTTTTCTACCCCCTCAGAGGACTTTTTTGCAGAACAAGAGGGAAGGTAGAAAGATGTGGTTCCACAAGTCGGGAGGATCTTCCCAGGAATCCAAGGGCGATAATCCCCCCCCCCATGTCTCCCCCCATGTCTAAAGGGCGAACTCTAATGACAGACATTGCCCACAAGGCAGAGGAGGCCCGCAACACCAGGGCTTTAGAGGTTCATTCTCAGAAGCCCTTTCATTGCTCCTAAAAGGTTGCCAGACTGCTGCACTCTGGAGTCAGTCAGGGGTGCTTATCCCTGCACCCAGAAACCTGGACAGCCATTACCAAAAACACCTGGGTGCAGGGTACAATACCCAGAGGTTATTACATACCATTTTCCTTTCAAACTCCCAATGGGCTTGAAAAGGATTTCCGATATTCCTCTCAGCCAGAGGAAGGTGGCAGCCATGGAAGTATATAAGCTTCTTGTAAAAGCAGTCATCCAAGTAGTCCTCCCAGACCAGCAAGGATTCAAAATTTAATCGAGATTCTTTTTGGTGCCAAAGAAAAATAGAGATCCAAGACCAGTACTGAATCTTGACAATTTGAATCAATTTGTTAAACACTCGAAGCTCTGGATGGTCACAGTTCAGTCCATTCTACCACTGTTACACAAGGATTGATTGGATGTGCTCATTAGAGCTCTAGGCTGCATATAATCACATCAAAATAGACAGACTGTCCAGGAAATACCTACGCTTCCATCTTGGAGCCTGTCAGTACCAGTTCAGGGCCCTGCCCTTTTGTCTAACCACAGCCCCTGGGGTGTTCACCAAGTGCATGGCAGTGGTCACATCTCATTTGAGACTGCTAACATGCTGGTTGTTTCCATATCTCGATGACGGGCTCCTCTCTGCTCCCACAAAGCCTCTACTAATTCAAACCAGATACCACTTGCTTCATTTTCATCTTCAACTGATCATCACAGTGAATTACGAATTACACAGAGTCTCAGCTCTCCCTCACTGAAGTCCTGGAATTCATTGGTGCTCATCTCGATGTAGTGGCATGGAATGTAAGCTTACCACAGACAAGATTAAACACTTTACAGAGCCAAGCATAACACATTCTCTCTCTCGCTTCCCCTCCAACCAGGTTAGTATTACAACTTCTCAGATCCTTGGCAGCTTCCATAATTCTGGTACCTTTAGCAAGGTTTCACATGAGGCTACTGCAGTGGACGCTTGCAGTGCAGTGGTCAATATGACAACATCCCTGATCACACCGATTCAGATTACATGAGTTTATGAGAAGACATAGCCTGGTGGATCCATGCAGAAGTAGTTTCTCAGAGCTGATCTTTTATCCTTCCTGTACCCAAGGCCACAGTGACTATTGACACTTCCTTCTACTTGGGGGGCATTACTTGGGAAGGACTTTCCAAGGCACTTGGTTTCAGTTGGAGGTCAGTTTTCACATCAATGTCCTGGAAATAAAAACAGTCCTATTAGCATTACAGGCATTTCAAGATGTTCTCCCCCAAGGATGTTTGCTATTCAGATGGACAAATTTCATAGGTAAGTACTAGGCTAGCTGCTCTTGCTGGTCATTTTAAGCCTAGCCAGTTTCCCTCACAGTTGAGAATCAAGCCCTGTAATTTGTGTCTGTGAGGTAAACTCCTTAGCCATTATGTCAACCCCCATGCCCATTTGGTACATCAGAAAACGGGGGGGGGGGGCTAATCCTATTTCTTATGTGAAGAAACCCTGAGAGTGTGGCAGTGGTTGATTTCTTCTGGCTGCTTTCTGTTGGCAGTGCGTGCTCTGGGGAAGTCTATTGTGCTAGCAGACAAACTGATTAGGTCCATCTTACTCCCTCACAAGTGGTCTCTCAACACATTAGTTGTGGAAAGGATTTTTTCACCAGTGAGGCCAACCATACTACAACATCTTTGCTTCTCCCCACAATTCCAAATGCAGCAGGTAATTCACCCTGATCCTCGCAGAGGGGGAGATTGGCCCTCCAGTATCCTCCACCCCTCTCATTCCCAAGTTTTTTCAGAAAGCATTTCAGTAGAAGAACAAAGTAATCCTCATTGCTCCATTCTGGCCACGAGAAGTGTGGTTTCCCTTTCTGTGGCTTCATCTGGTACAACTCCCTCAATGTTGGAGCCTTCTCAGTTCCTTTGTTTTACCTGTCCGTGCTACCTTGGCCAGATGTTTGGACCCTCAGGTTGACCACGTGGTTTCTCTACTTCCATTGATGTCTCGGCAGTCCAGGCTTTCTTTCTTTTGGTGACTCATATCCTTACATACTCCCAGAAAGCTTCTACTAGGGAAAATTTATAAGAGTAAATGGAAAATATTTTCTGTCTGGGCTCTCCAGAGACAACTGGACCCATTTTCAGTGCCTATTGTACCTATCCTTGATTTTCTTGGCTAGTTATTCTACAGTTAAGGTCCAACTTGCTGCCATTTCTAATTTTCACATAGTGATGCCAAGTTAGAATGGTTTTCACCTGAGTGTGTGTAAGGCCTTTCTCAAAGGTACCTTTTTACTTTGACTACCTATTAAGGACACCACAAGCAAAGCACTCTGAAGGTCCCTCCAATAAACGAGCAGCATAGACATGGGAAGAAAGCTTTATTGTGACAACCACAGCACTAAACACAAAAACGCTCTATACAGTAAAACCAGTGTTTTCCTCCACTGACTTCATCAGATGTGAAAAAAACATTTAAGAAAACAGACTTGATACCTTTTATACAAAACACCAAATCAAACCCACCAATGAAATCCTTCCCCACCATCAATTAATTAAAATCATCATTGCACACAAAATACTACCTAATACAAATATATAAAAAACTGTAATACCACTGGGCTGAGTGGTATTATCCCAAACAGTTAAGAGTTAAGATGATACACCTATGTGCCCACCACTCATTATTGCTAAATTGTTTACTGTTGTGTTTTCCTGTGGTTGTTTTCCTCACTAAAATACAGTGACTGTGCCTCTTACTAAATGTCAAAAGATGAGGATTTATGGCGAATCATGCTTACAAGTGATCCTTTCTGTAACAGGAATTAATCTTGATGTAGATTAAATAGATGTCTTTATATTCCTCTGTTAAATTGTGTTGTAATAGTGAAAATATGTATCTGGTTAATAGATTAGCCCCAGTATTTCTTAGGCCTTTTCGGGGGGGCAGTGGAAATCAAAATCTTATATAGAGAATATGGATTAGATTGAAACTCTGATCATAACCTACTTATGTGTTTGAAACAAGGATGTCAAGAAATTTGCCCTAAGAAATGAGCAAAGCAAGGCTCGAGAAGTGTATATTGACATCCATATTGAGAACATATAATAAGTAGTTATGATTGGAGAGACATGGTCATAATTGTTTCTGGCACATGGAGCTTTATTTACTCATTGTCAAGTAAAAATATAGAAGAGAAGCACAACGTGTTTTACAACTTTGAAAGCTGTAAAATGCTTATAGTAGACTCAAACAGAGGGCAGAATTGAACTTTCCATCTGAATGAATAGTGTTAGAAGCTGTTCGATATTTCTTTCTGCCACATGTGTGTTGCTCAAAATAGTGAGGCACGTGACAGCTTTTAAAGCTATGCAGATGCTGCTCTGTGTTGGTCACTGTTATGCTGTATTGTGAGACAAGATCTTAACTGCACTGAAAGCTGCTTAAAGAAAGCTGTTTAATAGAGTTGCCTTTTTCCCGGATTTAGAGCATTCTTATGATACCCCATGTACTACATAATGTTTAGGCACGTTTAATTGCTTGTTAGTTGTTGGTTTGTAACAGACATGTGACCAAAGTAGACCTCAAAAGCTTGAAGAAAATGAAATAGATAGATGTTGCCAGACATTACTGATATGCGCAGTGGAAGGAAGGGTGCAGTCCTTTAATGTATGATACAAAGGATTGGGATTTTGCAGTGCTGTTATTATTTTATAACTTTTATTGCAAGTCTTTGCTTGTAGTGCTTGCATTCGTCTGTAATTATATGACAGCATAGGTATGTAAAAGCTGTAGTTGCAGTGCTTTTGCAACTTACGTGGATACTTCCATTTGATGTGATTTACTGAAAGCGCACAAAAGCATACCACAGAGTTGATATTTGACAATTTTTAACTTTAGTTGTTGGTAAGTGAATGTTGGGCTGTAGCATACTACTTTAAATTGCAGTAGCAAGTTCTGAAGAAATGAAATGATTTGGCAATGCTTCACATATTATTTTGTTTATATATTTATTTGTTATATTTATTAACTGGTAAGTGAACTGATCCATAGACCCTTTTCAGCCAGGGCCCAGGACAAGAAGGTAGCAGCAAAAAAAAAAAAAAAAAAAAATCATAGCAAAGAATACAAGTTGAATTTGCAATAAAACATGAGCATTAAGCCAATATGTACATGATTTCCATTTTCGTTAGAAAGTTGTTAGAAGTTTTATTTCCAATTATGTGGCTGTGCTTTTCTCACCTTATTTATATTATATCACATGTGCCTGCAAGCATTCACTCCAATTACATTTATTGTTCTGTTGTTACTGTAACTGCCTCAGTCTTGTACATTTTGCACACTAACCTTGTGCGGTTATATTTTGTGCGTATTTTGTTTCTATACATGAATTAGTATTACATGTAACACTTTTCAAATTTGTGAAAATTTCTGGTACATTTTGTATTATCTGTAAATCTATGTGTATATTTTTATAGTAAATAATTGTCTAGTATTTAATTAATGTATTTTTGTGGAGCTGTTCTCTGCAGGTCTCTGCTTTGAACACTCTGTATAACAAACAGAAAATAAACATATAAATAAGTAAAATTAGTACTGGATCTCTGTTTCAGAGTGACATTTTTTGTGTTATACCTGGGTACTTGGGAGATTTGAAGTTGGGTTTTTATGTTTGACTTTTAAAGGAAACAAAACCAAAATGTAGATGGGATTATGTAGTCAGTGCATGGACACTTTGCACAGAATCTTCTTCTACTGACTTCTGTGTACAAACAAAGCCTAACTTTAATTTCTATCTAGATAACTAAATGTAAAGTGAATGAAATGCAGATGCTTGCTTAATTTTTGAATTTTCACTTCTAAAAATGGAATTTTACTGCTCATACTATTTTTTCTGTGCTGCCTTTTGGGTAAGATAGTATAAAGTTAATTTCTTAATGTGATCCTATTCGCCTAGGCTCTGCCTACAAATGATCCATTGAGGTCAGTGCACTACTTTGGTAAACAAATATAAATAAATAAATAGTAACTAAAAAATAATTCCATAGACCAATTTTCTAAAATCTCACCATACACTTTTAAGAATTTTAGAGTAATTGCAAGTATATGTAAGAGATGTATAACATGTAATAGTTAGCTGTGCTAGCAGTAAAATGCTTTCATGGAGTAAGGTAGTCGCCTCAAGTGTTAAGTCCATTAGTTTAGTCTGGCAGCTTTATTCAAGTGTAATATAAGTTTGTCACACTGGAAACTAATGGGTGCTCCTACTGAAAGAGCAAGTGTAAACCATCATTAACTTTTTGAGCAAAGTCTGATAAAGTTTGATTATTTTAATATTGTTTGGTTTTTGGATGGACTCTTATTTTAAGGAAGTAGAGTACACTGGGTATTAAGGCAGGCATTGTTAATGTCCATCAAAAAAAAAAAAAAAAGATGGCCTCATCATTGTTATTATCAATTGGTTTTGTTGCATTGCTGCAAGCAGAACAGTCTGAATGAGTTTTACTTGTAATAATGGCATTATAACCAGATGTTTTATTCTTTGAAAAGGAAGTTTTTATAGACTTTATTTTTATTTGAAAATAGCTGCAGTCTTATAAATGTTTGTTACTGGAGTATTTAAACGTATAGACCTTGACTTCTACAGGACTGTAATTATTGTGCATCATTTTTTTGTAGTGACCACTCAAAATCTGTGGACATTTACATTTTTTAATATATTTCTGTTTACTATTACATCACCCCATCAGCATTATAATAGTGACATCTTGTAGCCTTTTCTTTTTTTTTTATTTATTCATTCAGCACTATCGACATTGTCTGGTTCGCGTTCTTGCGAGAACTGGAGTTTTCAGCAATCAGTGTGTGCAAATCAAAGACCTTAATTCCAGATAGGGTAGCAGTCTGTGGCAGGATATACACAGCCTCTACGTAGACAAAGTCTACATGGTTCAGAAGGATAAAGGCCTGACTGTGACCCTGTATGACCCAGGTTCGGGTAACCTACTCAGAAGTCGGTGGAGTCGATGGGGAATATGTAAATGAGCAGCCAACAATGGCTTTGTCATCTTGGGAGCATCATTGGAAACTTGTGTCTGTCGCATTTGCCACCAACAACTGGGGCTTGCAGGCATTGGAAGGCAGCTAAGACCAGTGATGGTGACTTGGTAATGATAGCCTTTAATGTCATTGAGGGTAGGAACATGCACATATCCGGGGAAAATGTTGTAAGATCTTGTGGTGATGTGTGGGTTTACATCAGCACCAAAGGGGTTGTTAAGGTATAACATCAAAAATAACTCCTGATATCCATCATGCAAGAGATCAAATGGCTTCTGACAGCCATGTTGTAGGTGGGTAGTTATGCAGCTAGCAGCAATTAATGTCTGTCTTGAAACACCTCATGTTGAGGGAGGATAAAGCTAGTTCCTCAAGGCATTGAGATGATGGCTACAGTGATGAATCAATACACTTTGTATCACAGCAGAGTGAAGTTAGAGTGGGAATTGTTGGACCAAAGCACAATTCATGTTTCAAAAACTAAAAAAAAAATGCACTATAGAAAGTTGTAAACTCAAACTCCAATTAAAAGTTCATATATATAAATAGCATGCATTCCTAAAGACAGTCATTAATACCAATTCACCTACTTTGGAACATGGGAGGAAATGTGTACTGAGAAAAAGTTCACACAGATACAGGGAGAGTATGCAGATTTTGCATAAAAAGTTCTCGGGTAAAAACTGAGTTGGACAACCAGGCTGTGTGAAGTAGTGATACTTATGACCTCTGTAAAACATAGTGTAAATATATTATGCACAGATGTATATGTGTGTGTGTGTGTGTGTGTGTGTGTGTGTGTGTGTGTGTGTGTATATATATATATATATATATATATATATATATATATATCTGTAGGTGTAGTTAGATTTGCATTTAACTGTTTTAGTTTCATGTAAAAGCATCAGATGTCTTAAAACAGGATATGTACCCAAAGAGTGGTGTACAGCAACAGTGGTCCCTCTCCACAAAGGTGGTCCCTCAACGGATCCTGGAAACTATCACCCCATAAGCCTGACTAGCTTGGTCTGCAAAGCTATGGAAAGGATCATCATGGACCTCATAAATAAAGATATTGGGGACCTACAGACACTGGATCCTACCCAGTTCGGCTTTGTTAAGGGCAAATCCTGCCTCTTAAACCTGGTCGATTTCTTTGAAACAGTCACCAAGGCCATTGGCGAGGGGAAGGTGGTCCACACAGCCTACCTGGACCTTGCAAAAGCCTTCGATACAATACCCCACTCGGGCATTATAGATAAGCTCACCAGCTTAAATATAAACCCCTATGTCACTAGATGGGTTGCAAACTGGCTCAAGGACAGAATCCACATGGTTAGAATTGCTGGAGCCATGTCAGACTCCAAACCAGTTACAAGTGGCATCCCACAAGGCTCAGTCCTGGGACCTCTCTTGTTCGGTATATATTTCTCGGAGGTACAGGCCAACACGGAAGGACTGTGGCTGACCAAGTTTGCAGATGACTGCAAACTAGGCGCCATAATCGACTCTCCAGCCGACACAAGCATCCTACAAAAGGGCCTCGTAGATACAGACAACTGGTGCCAGAGCCATGGCCTCAAGCTAAATGCCAAAAAGTGTATAGTCATCCCCTTTGGCAAAAACAAAGTGCCCACAAATTACCACATAGGTGGTAATCCATTAAGTACGGAAGAAGTAATTAGGGACCTGGGGACCCAAGTTGATAGCAATCTCTCATCTGAAAACCACGTGGCCAAAGTAGTTAGAAAAACATTTTATATAGCCCACCTAATCATGAAGGGATTCACATCTAGATCAGGGGAGGTCATCGTGCCTCTTTACTCATCCCTCATCAGGCCCATAATTGAGTACAATGCCCCCTTTGAGCTGTACCTTACCAGACACCTGCAGCAACTGGAAAGACCCCAAAAGTACCTCACCAAGAGGATCAAAGGGCTCAAACAGATGCCATATGCTGCCCGGTTAAAGAAACTCCAGCTCTACTCAGTGGCATACCGCCTGCTCAGAGGCGATCTGTGCCTGACGTATAAAGCCATGTCCAACCTGGAATTAATGGACATGCTGCACCTCAGAAAATCCAAATCCCATCGAGCTACGCTCTCGAGAGACTTGAACCTCAGCACTGAAATAAATAGGACATGCTGGAGGGACAGATTCATAATCCAGAGGCTCCCTTCACTCTGGAATAAAATCCCAGTCCAGGTTAGGCAGAGTCCCTCATTGACTCTCTTCAAGAGGAATCTTGATGAGTGGATGGGAGATCGTAGGTTTACCCCGGGTATCACTTCTGTGTCACTGTTAGACAGAGGCACAGTATACTAACCTTGAAAAAGGGCATAGCAAAATTCATTTAAAATGGGTGGCGAAAGCCAAACACACACTGGCTAGACTTATAAATGCCCTAGGGCAGATAGCCTAGTATGAACCTATGAAAACAGAATTTAGCATTTTGTTTAGTTTCACAATGTCTATTTAGTTATATTTCAGAGCTTTTATATGCAGTTTAGTGTGTACTGTTGTATTCTTAAGTGCAGTAGGACATTGAGCAATTGGAAGAATGAAAGGTGGGCATTGTATTCCATATATGGTATGCTAGTATGGATACATTTGGGGAGAAGGTGGAGTGTATATTGCTTGTAAAAATTTGGTCTGTTCAAATATGAAATTAGGGGTTTGAGGAGGTTGAGAGCACAGGTAAGTTTTTAGGAAGTAGAAGAGGTAGAAATAAGTGAAGCAAGGATAAATGATAGAAAGAGGAAAATATACCTTTAAGAGCCTATTGAAGAGAAAAGCCTATGAACACTGAGGTAAGTTTAAGATTCAGCTGGGTGTACAGAAGCAGTTGTAGATGAAAGAAATGTAGAGATATAAAGCTGTGGAGTAGCACTGATGGTTCAAGTTATAGAAAAACTGGAAGGGCTGGATGAAAGTATTAATTGTTGGTGAGTCTTATGAAGCTCAACAAAAAGAGAGTCTGCATTTATATAAATGAATGATTGTGTCATAAGTGATGGTTTAATAAAGTTGTTTCTTGTTTAAAATGGGGGACAAGAATTGGATAATTTATGCAATATTGCTTAATTTATATGATATAGAGCAATATATGTGAAGTATGTAAGTAATGTCTTTCGGCTTTTCCCGGTTAGGGGTCGCCATAGCAGAACTCTGAAAACTCTGAAAAGAAGGCACACCCATTCACGCACGCACCTACCTGCATGTCTTTTAACACAATTTGATTACTTTTGTATGAATGCAAATTTGTCTGCGTTACAAGTGATGATTCAATAAAGGTGTTTAAAAAATCAAAAAGATAGTCTGTAAGTAGAGACTGAAAACAAATTAATGGTGAAGGGGAAAATGAGAGTGTAGAGAAATGTGTGTAGGTCGGTCAGCTAAAGTAGTTTAGGAAAGAAAATGGAAATGCAAATCTTCATGGATGGAAAAAAAGACTGAGTCATGAGATTTGTACTTCCATCGGAGTACATTGCACCACAAGTGAGAAGTTAAGTATGATCAATCCTACTAAAAATTTTGGTAGTCACTTGTAAATATAAATGTTTGTGATTGACAGGCATGAAATAGAAATTCTTATAATTTCTTAATGCCAGTTAGTGGTTTTAACTTACCAAAATCAATTTTGTCCATTGCAGTAGAATTTGTAAAAATGAATGGTACCATAATCAAACATATTTTCATATTAAAATCAATTTTATCCTTTGCAATAATATTTGTACAGATGACACTGTTATTAATGCACAGGTGAGGCATGTTTCTGTATAAAATAAATTCTGCTAATGTCTCTTACTCTACCCAATTTTACGTTGGCACAAATGCTGCTCACACAATGTATTGTGGTTGCATCATCACAGTCATGAGAATGCATTTGCAGATTATAACATAAAACCATCCAGCTAACTCGCATCAGCTCACAGAGATGGAAAGCCCAGTCAGCTTAGTTAATGCCAATGCATTATTTTAAAATTGTAAGCTGTTTGTATTTAAAATAATGTTGTTGTGTTGTAGTAATGTACATTGGCAGGTTTATCCACATTGGGAGGGGCTCATGCCTGGTCAATGGAGTTGTACCTTTTTTTTCCCCAAAGCATTTTTATTTTGTTTTCATTGTAAACATATGCAAATGTATATATAACAAATACAATAAAACAGTAACAAAACTATTCGCAATATTTACCTTCATCCATGATAAACAATCATTTTATCCATGAGAAGTTATCAGTATTTCTTCAAAAGGTTTTCTAATTTTTGCCATGCTACTTTTTTATGAGTAATGTTATGAGTTGTATAACAAATGGTTTGGAGTTCTTTTTTACAAATAACTTTTGCTAAATTAATAAATTCTTTAAACATCAAATCTTGTTTACTTTTCCAGTTCAAAGTAAGAACTTTTCTGGCAATTGTAAGAATTGACCAGAGTAACTGAATCTGAGATTTAGGTATTACATTAGGTATAGGAACATTGAATAGGATTAGTGAGTTAGAAATATGACAGCTTTCAGACCATAAAGCCTTTACAAAATATCTGAAGTCTTTCCAGTATTGAACAACATTTTTACATTCAGTGAACATGTGAACCCAGTTAGCCTCTAGTAATTCATCACATTTCCAACATTTACTTTCACTGTTTTTTGAGTATAAGATTTATTTTATGTGGAGTATAGAAACTCCTATTCATAAATTTCCATGTATACAGTCTCCAGTATAATTAAGAATAGGTACCATACGTTGATTTCAATAACAGTTTTTTGGATTAATTAGATATTTGTTCTCTATTAATCTTTATGTAGTAATTCCAACAATCAGAGTCGATCTTTAGAGTGTCTTCTCTTAGTATCTTATAGATAGGGGAGATGGTTATTTTTTGATCATCTGTCTTTTCAAGATACCTAATAAAAAGCTGGATCAAACTACATATAGATTCAGTTTCTAGGTT
The DNA here is from genome assembly GCF_019279795.1 of Protopterus annectens. NCBI lineage: Eukaryota > Metazoa > Chordata > Ceratodontiformes > Protopteridae > Protopterus > Protopterus annectens. The sequence goes on from NC_056737.1 coordinate 1,063,786,349, forward strand.
GATTGATACTCTCATTTTGTTTTCTATAAACTGCCATGAGTGTATAAACAACCAGCTGTCTTGACTATTATCAAAACTACATAGAAGAGAGTTTAGTAGTTTAATACTCTTATTTTCAATAAACTGATGCCAGAATATAAAGTTATTTTCGTTTAATTTTTGCATCGCATTCATGTTGAAAGAATCTAAGGAATCAGGGGAGTATGCTATAGGGAATATAAGAAATAGGAATTGTTTAATGTTGTAATTATAATCAATTATATTTTTAAAGTTATTAAATATTTGATCATTTTTCTTATGGCATTAAACTACTTGTTAAAAAAACAAAATTCACGTAAAAGCCAATGAACTCTACTTATTCCGTATTGTTCCTTAAATTGATTTTCTATAGTTCTGACATCAGTTATATGAATCTTATGTATTATTTTCCAACCAGATATGTAGGTAGGTAAAATCCAATTTAATATTACATTAATTATAACTGATTTGGAATAAAGATCTAAGCTAGGGAATGCTATCCCATTACTGTTCCAAGCTCTAATGTGCCATTTATATGCAATCCTAGGTTTTAAGGAGAAGCTTAAAAATTTAAGTAGCATGGAATCTAATTTTTTAAACAAGTTTTTGGGAGGGTGTAGTATCAGTGACTGTATATAAAACAAAATATTAGGTAAGATTATCATTTTAATTAAAGAGAGCCTATGCTCCATTGTGAAGAACATTTTATTCCATCTTTTGATTAGTTCACTAATGGTGGTTATTAAATTATTGTAGTTTAGTTTAACAGACCCATGTACTGTTTATACTGACACCCAAATATTCTAATAAAACATTCTCCCAATTAAACAGACTATTCTCTCTTAGCTTTTTGTTGATCTTTTTGTTAATTAGTAATGTTCTGGATTTATTATGATTAAATTTAAACCCTGAAATTCTTTCATACTTGCTTAAGGTATTTATAACATCATGCAATGAACCATCAATATCACCCAACATTAACAACATATCATCAGTAAATAATTGTATCTTAGGACAATACTCCTTATTAACTTGAAAGTCTTTTATATTTTGCTCGTTTCTGATATATGTAGCAAAAGGTTCCATTGAAAGAGCAAACAATAATGGTGAGAAAGGACAACCTTGTCTAGTTCCCTTGAGGATTTCTAGTGGTGAGGATAGACATGATCTGATTTTCACATAAGCGTGTGTCCCACTATAAATTTTCATTAATAAGTTGACAAAATCTGAGAAGAATTCAAAACCAATCAGAATTCTTTGTAGATGAGACCAACTAATAAAATCAAAAGCCTTTTCTATGTGTAGGCTGATAATAGTTGTTTTTTTGTATTTGCATGCTATGACTATTAATGATAGTAATTTAATAATGTTATCGTGCACTTTTCTATGAAGAATTAACCCTGTCTGATCATTATGTATTAGTTTAGGTAATATTTTCTTTATCCTATTTGCTAATATTGTCATGAAAATTTTATAATCCGTGTTTAGTAACGAAATTGGTCTACGTGAATCACAAGATTTGCGGTCCTTACCTTGTTTTAAAATGGGGGAGATAATTGAATATTTCCATGATGGGGGTGTTATACATTTTTGCATAACTATAGTAAAGGCACTCAAACATTTTCTTTATTATATTTTCAGGAAAAATCGTATATAGTTCAAGAATTATTCCATCCAGTCTCAGGAGATTTATTATCTTTTTAATTTTTTATTTGCTCTTTCACTTCTGTTGGTGTTATTTGTTTATTTAATATGTTATTTTGTTGCATTAACTTCTTAATAGCTATATTTTCTTGAATAAAAGTATTTATTATATTATCTGTCTCCAAACGTGGTGTGTTATTTATCTTTATAGTAGTTTTTGAACACTTCTAATATGCCCATTAAGTTAGATGTACTCTTAAATGAACCATCACTTGTATATTTAATCTCATTAATAAGATTTTGATTGTTTATTTTTTTGGATCTTACCACTATTTTATGTAGATATTTAGGATTTACACCATAAGATTGTAATTTCAATTTTTCCAGGTTTATGGCTACCTTATGATTCAGAACTTCCTAAGTATTTTTGATTTAACTTAGTAATTTCGTTATGTGCTACTTTATTTGGTTTTGCATTCATTTTTATCTTGTCTGTTTTTTTTTGTAAGTCTAAAAGTTCTTTGCCCACTCTCTCCTTTTTTAAAGGTACCAAGATTTTATTCTACCATATATATAGCTTATGTTAAGCATTTTTTGCATAAGTTCATGAAAATGCCCAAAACTAAGATAGATACATTGCACTCTTTGATGTCTTTAGTGTTAGAAAATAATTTTTTTCATTTTAATAATTCTATTTTTAGACAAGTTAGGGGGGTAGCCATGGGAACTAAGATGGCTCCTGCCTTTGCCAATGTGGTCCTAGCTGAATGGGAACTTGATACGTTGGTGTACTTACCAGGTTTCGAACTTACTGAGCACTACTGTAGATTTATTGACGACATCTTTTTTGTATGGAAAGGTACGAATTTACAACTACAAACATTCTTGCACTCTTTATCTGAAAGTTTAGAGTTTCTTGAGTTCACCATTGCAGGCAAAGGGTCTTCAGTTACATTTTTAGACACCATGCTGTCCATAGATGATGTGTCAGGAGTGCTTTCCTCAAATATTTATAGAAAGAAAACTTATAGGAATAGTTACCTTGATTTCAATAGTCTTCATCCAGAATTCATGAAAAGGAACATTGTTAAGGGTCAGTTTGTGAGACTGTCAAGACTAGTTAGTGATGATTGTACATTTTCTGAAGAATGTGATTTTTTGTCAGCATTATTTACACAAAAGAATTATCCATTAAGACTGATTCAAAACATTAGAATGGAAGTCACAAACAATAGGTTTACTAGATACAAACCTATTAACAAAGAAGCCCCTCACAGTCCAAGCATTATTTATTAAAAACAGAAAATCACAAGTTTTTCACACCACACACATATGGGCTTCTTCAGAGGATACAAAGGCAACCAAACACACAAAATTATATGTACATTTAAAAGCAAAAATGCTAAATAGTCATTCCCAAGTATACATTATTTTAATCTGGCAACTTTTCTACTTGTAGTTTCATTGTAGGTGAGAGTTAGGTGATAGACCTGTAGAA
>NC_056737.1:1063794508-1063817008 GCF_019279795.1 Protopterus annectens
CTCAACATACACCACACACACCGTCCCCCATAACACAAGCACACAAACCTAAACTACAGACAAGCAGGAGGGGCAAGTCCCCCCGCCCCCCCCCCCCACACACACACCCTACTTAAATATTCTAACTCCAAGGTCTCACTACATACACAAACACATGAAACACCACCACACACCTACATTCCCCTTGCGCACACACATCACAGTCCCAACACACACACACTAAACTATAACCAACACATTTAAACATAGATACTTGCCTGACCTTCCACCATACCGCAACACCAGAAGCGTGAATGTCAAACTCCCGATGATCATGATTTTGAAATTCGCGCTTCTGGTCTTTCGGTAATTAGGGGTTTTGGCTATATAGTCTCGAACGTTTGAAATTCGGTATTTCAAACTTTCGAGATTATGTAGTGATCCCAAATATATATATATATATATATATATATATATATATATATATATATATATGTGTGTATATATATATATATATATATATGTATACATATATTTATATATATATTGCCATCTATAAAGCACCATTAATGTACTGTATTAATGTTTATATGTGTATAAACAGAGTCTAAAACATCTAGTTAGAAACTCTAATCAGAAGAGTATTGTTACCCCACCACTGACCCTCTGGAAAAAATGCACTTTGCTATTAAGTCAAATTATACTATTACTGAACAATTAGAAGACATATATCATTTGTAGTTATTTAAAAGGGAAAAGTATGTGAAATACTTATAGTGTGGGGAAAGAGAGAAAAGGAACACTAGTAACGGAAAGGAATAGGAAGAAAGAGATAGAGAGATAGAAAGAGAGGGAACGTTATTTAAGTACTGTATGTAATTAGAAGAAGTAGATATAGAAAGGGAAAGAGAAATTTAATAATAAAGATGATTCACTTTACCTTACAGTATAGAGATTTTCCAGAGTCAAATATATTATGATTCATTAAACAAAGCATTTAAAATTGGAAGGAATTTATTCATTTGTCCTTTAGTTTCTTAGTTTTGTTTGCTCCTTCCTTCACAGACATCTATTTTTTGTTGCCTGTTTCTTCAAACTGTGGGATGACCATTCCATTTGTTCTGTGTCTTACAGTATTTTCTTCTTTTGGATAAATTCTACTGCTTCTTGTAGGGAATCAAAGATCTTCACTCCTTCTGGCAAGGTAATTTTTATTCTTGGAGGAAAATGAACTTGAGCTTTAATATTGGCTTTTTTCAAGGACTTAGAGGAACACACTCCTTTCTTTTGTATATGACTGTAGAGGTGTAGTCCTTGTCAAAACAAATAACTTTTTTTCACCCATCTTGATAGGGGAATTAGTCCAAGCTGACTTCAGCACTAAGTCCTTGTCTTGTGAGGAAATAAATCTAACTATTATAGACCTGGGGTTAGATGAACTCTGAGACGAAGCTGGATTTGCCAGGGACTGATGAGCCCTCTCATTTCCAAAAGATAGGGAATCAGGCAAGGGCGCCCGCAGGCAGGTGCAAGGGGGTGCACTTGCACCCCCCTGGATTTTCTTAATTTATCTGATGAATGATCATGTTGAAATAGAAAAATGTACTGGCAAAACCACACATTTTTCAATTTTCAACTTTTTTTTTCCCGTTAACCTGCATCATTTGGAAGTTCAGAGGAGATGCTGATATGCTATTGGAGGTTGTGGTCATATGATATTTGACGAGCAAGCCTTAATTCCTCCTCAAACTCTATCTCCCACCTTTCCGTCCATTGACAGTTAACATAGCCAAGAGTTATGCAGATTGCCAGTGGCAGAGTCAGAGTGAACGACAAGATTTGTTTTTGTCACCAGAATCAGAAAGAGCATTTGCCTCAGAAAAGATTAACAGATTACTCATGCGTGCAGCACGTAAGGTACGTTCTGTCATAAGAAAGAAGCTCCTACTGGTATTTTTTTTATATACACAGAAAGCATGAATATGTCAGCTAAGCTTCAAGCTTGGTGCCAAAATGTTAAAGTGGCACATTTGAGGCAATTGAGTAGTTTAATTTTCCCCTCTTTACTTAAAATATACTGAGGAAAAGTTCATCAGTGCAATACATATCTCATTTTCTAAAAGAAAAAAAAAAGCCAAAATCAGGGTCAGTCGAAACTTGGTTGGTCTTGAGTGGAATGGCTGCGACCAGTATTTGGTAACGGTTCACAATTTAGCTGTTTTTGTGACAAAAAGTTTATATTCCTTTAATGTAAAGCCCATAAACAAACTAGGTTGAATGAGTGAATTTAATTTATGTACGGTCTACGGTGTTAACTTTTGGTTGTATGAGATTCTCATTTCTTCTTGGTAGGTGTGATGGTGTTGCTCATGTCTCATACAGTGAGGTTTCTCAGTGCCTTTGGCTTCAAATGCTTTTAGACAAACCCCGGAGTCGGTCACTGAAACGTCGAAGTTTAACAGCGTTGTACCTGGGGGGGCTAGAAGGGATGGTCTGGGGAGTTATGAACAATAAGAAATGATGTTGCAATACAAATTATGAATGTGCAGTTACTTTGGTCTCTCCATGTTATCGAAAATCATTTGCGCTAGTTGTATAGTTGCTGTCTTTGTTCTGTTGTTAATCTGACATTTTTATTTAAACCTGGCTGCGGGGGTTGTGTTAATATTGTGTGATAAAATAGACCTATTATTACCCTTGTAAATTTCAAGTAGAGAATACATCTCTACATTTTGGGGGGAGTACCTCTGAGACTGTTGATCGGTAAATGGAAGAAATAGAACAGAAGAAGCGTAACGTAAATGATAGCCCGGATTTCGAATTAATAGCCTAAAGGGAAAAAGCATTAACAAACAAGCTTTACCTGCACATTGCAATTAAACCACTGTCACCTAAAGGATGCACATAGCCCCATGTCACTTCCCCTAGTGCTCATGTAATGATGGGGATTTATTCTGTGTGGGCTGTGGATTTAGGATGTGTAACAGGGAGTCTGTGAAAGGGGAGTGTGCAGCCTAGTGAGGTGTTTATTCTATGTGCATCTGGTAGGGGAGTCTGTAAATGGGGGTATGGTAGCCATACTCCCCTCAACCTACCCACAGAGCTCCAAAGGATGTCTGCATTCTACTGGTTTGGGTAGGAAAGCTGAAAAGCAGAAAACAAAACTGCTCTTAGGAAATGGTGATACAGGCATGTTTGAAAGTAGTGCATCCATTTGTAATGAATTGACTTCGGCTGCATAGTAAGAACAGGTGTAGTAGTAGGAGCAACAGGTCTTCTAAAAATAATCTACAGTCATATTTAGATACCTGTAACTCCATACAAATTGCAGGAAGAGTCATTACTGGGCACATTGCGGGTCCTGAGAAGAGCACTTTTGGCTGACATCAAAGATTGAAACAGTACTGATTTGATGAACTTTAATTGTACTTTGACTTAGGAATGGGGTACATTCCTGTCAAGGTATTAGAAACCCAATAGATTTGTTCTATCCACTTTCTAAGGAGGTGGGATTTATATCTGTGACTCATACCTCTCAACTCTGAAGATTTTCACAGAATGTCCAGATTTTTGCTTTACATTTTCGGTCTATTCTTTATAAATTTTTTTTTTTGATGAGCTAAGGATTAAAGTTAATAAATTACATGCATTTCAGTTTCAGACTTCATATCTTTCAGAAAATGCATTCTAACACAAAGTCTTTTATTCTAGCAACTTTCTAAATGTGTCCATAGTTTAGGGCCTTTGTCTCCAAATTATAACCGGTTTGTCCAGATTACTTGTGCTAAGAGATTGACGTGTGTGTGTGTGTGTGTGTGTGTGTGTGTGTGTGTGTGTGTGTGTGTGTGTGTGTGTGTGTGTTGAAGAGGAAGGTAGTATACGCCTCAGTTATCCAGGTTTTTGCAGAATGTCCAGATTTTTCACCCATATTCCACCTAAAAAGGATTTCAGTTGCTAAATAGTGACAGACATTTTGAGTTTTAGGTGTCATATCATTTAGAAAAATGCATACTAACACAAATACTGTTATTCTAACAATTTTAATCTGACTGTCCCTATTTATTTAGGCTTTGTCCAGATTTCTTGCACTAACAGGTTAAGGTGTGTGTGTGTGTGTGTGTGTGTGTGTGTGTGTGTGTGTGTGTGTGAGAGAGTGAGTGACATGACCTAGTTAGAGTTAGCAGGTGGAATTTATTTTCGACTACAATTTCAAGGAATTGTAAGCTTCAATGGAATAGAAGTTTACTACTACTCATGCTAGGTCTGCTTAAAATGTGCAACTGTTTTGTTTAGCAAATGGTATCTCTTGTGGTACAGAGTTTTAAAGCAGTGTTAGCAGCACAACAGGTAGCATGCTTGCGTCTTGATACAGAGGGCTGCAGCTTCAACTCCCACAGCATGTAAATTTGTATTTTAAGGGGTGGGTAGGGGAACTGCAATCCTTACTATGGCCTCCTTTGGATGAGACACTTAGTAACTTTGAAACTCTTTTTTCAGCTTGTCATCTATTCCCTATTGCAATATACCATCTTACCATTTATTTTAATGTAACATAGGCAATTTATTCTTCAAGGGCAACAGGCACTGAATTTGTAGATGAAACATTGACATACAATTTGTTTCATAGCAACAATCTCCATTAGTTTCAGATATTTTTAATGTGGAATTATTCATATGACTTCTGCAGAGATTGCGCATATTGACTGATATTGGTAGATTGTAATGACAGAAGTTTGAGTGATATTTTATGGTTGAAATGTTCCGAACTGGGCAGTTTGTCATTACTGGCTCATATGTTTTGTTTCACTGCTTAATGGAAAAATGTTCAAAACTATAAATTTAAAACACATTCTAACAAGTGGTGCTGTATTATACAAGGGCTATAATTCAATTATTACATATTATAATTAATACAATCAGGAAGGTGATCACAGTACTTTTGCATGTTCCTAAAAATGTGTGCAAGAGGGCCTTTGATTTGAAAACAGCGCAAAGGTAAACTTAACCCACCACAGCCCAGATGCATTCTCTTTGAATGTGGGTTTCAATGCTGTTTCAGTGAATGTGAGCTTCAAAGGCAGAGAAACTTTAATGGTAAATCTGTTTTCATTGTAAGACTGTTGCTTTGCTTAGCAAATGTTGGTGGTTGTGCTATAAAATTTGAAATAAATGTTGTAAATTAAATCCAAATATCTTTACTCGTAGAAGTAAAGTATAAAAAGTATGCATACTGAGAGTTTTGAACAGTGTTTATGGCAACTGGGAAGAAATAGCCAAGTAATGGGACACTGGAATGGCTGCGTGTGGGAGGGGGAGGGCTGCATGGTGTGGCTCTGGGTTTGCACCCCCTGCAAAAAAAATCCTGCGGGCTCCCTTGACAGAGCCAGGAGTTCCTTTATACCTTTCTGTCAAAAAAAACCCAAATAAACACCAAGTTCACACTGAGTTTAAAGTTGTTGTAACTTTGACAAAATCTATTTATGTACATTGTCAAGGCTGGAATGAGTAAATATTGTAAAAATATTTGGAAAGGACAGTTTGCCAAAATCTCTAAGGGAGGTAGCATACCCCTCAGCTGTCCACATTTTTGCAGACTGTCCAGATGTTTGCCCCATATTCCTCCTAAAAAGGATTGAAGTTGCTAAATAGTTTTAGACATCATATCCTTTAAAAAATACATACCAACACAAATCCTGTTATTCTAGCAATACCAACACAAATCCTGTTACTCATGAAAGCAATATTTATAATCTGTCCCTGTTTATTTTAGGCTTTGCCCAGATTTCTTGCACTAAGAAGTTGAGGTGTGGGTGTGTGTGTGATAGAGAGACACACACAGACAGACAGAGAGAGAGAAATGTCCTAGTTAGATCTAACAGGTGGAATTTATTTTAAAATGCATTTTCAAGGAATTGTGAGCTTCAAGGGAAGCAAAGGTTACTGCTGCTCATGCTAGGTCTGCTTAAAATGTGCAACTGTTTTGTTTAGCAAATGGTATCATTGTGGTGTAGAATTCTAAAGCAGTGTTAGCACAGCAGGTAGCATACTTGCATCTTGATGCAAAGGGCTGAAGGTTCTATTCCTACAGCATGTACATTTGCATTTTAAGGGGGTATGGTACTACAGTTCTTAGTATGTCCTCCTTTGGATGAGACACCCAATAACTATGAACCTGTTTTTCAGCTTGCCACCCATTCCCTATTGTAGTATACCAGCTTACCATTTCTTTTAATGTAACATAGACAATTTATTCTTCAAGGGCAACAGGCAATGAATTTGTAAATGAAACACTGAAATATAAAGTTGTTTTCTAGCAACAATCTCTTCATTGGTTTAATGTGGAATTATTCAGATGACTTTCTGCATATTGACTGATATTGGTTGATTGTATGACAGAAGTTTGAGTGGCCTTTTATGGTTGAAATGTTCTGAATTGGGCAGGTTGTCATTATTGGTTCATATGATTTGTTTCATTGCTTAAAGGAAGAATGTTGAGAACTATAAATTTAACACACACTAAAAAGTGGTGCTGTATTATACAAGGGATATAATTCAGTTATTATATAGTATAATTAATACAATCAGGAAGGTGAATCAAAGAACTTTTGCATGGTTCTAAAAATGTGCGCAAGGAGCTTGATTTGAAAACAGCCCAAAGGTAAACTTACCTCGGCACTGGCCAGATGCATTTTCTTTGAATGTGAGTTTCAATGCGGTTTCAGTGAATGTGGGTTTCAAAGGTAAAGTTTTAATGCTAAGTCTGTTTTCATTGTAAGACTATTGCTTTGTTTAGGTTTAGTAAATGCCTATCAGTGTTTGTGCTATAAAATTTGAAATAAAAGTTGTAAATGAAATCCAAATATCTGTAATCATTGTAGAAGTAAAGGATAAAACTATGCACATTGAGAGATTTGAACAGTGTCTATGACAAAAGGGGAGAAATATCCAAGTAACAGGACACTGGAATGGCTGCGTGGGTGATGGGGGCAGGGCTCTATTGTTGTGTGGGTGTGGCTGTGTTGCTGCGTGGGCGGGGTTCTGGGTTGTGTGGGCGGGGCTCTGGGTTTGCACCCCCCCCTGCAAAAAATCCTGCTGGCTCCCTTGGATTCAGGCATGTTTAGTGCTGATGAAAACTACTTATTGAGGGAGATGAATCATGTTAGCACCCTCTTCTTTCTCAGGAATTCCATATATTCTTATGTTATTCCTCCTTGATCTATTTTCAAGGTCTTCCGTTTTCTCAATCAGCCTGATGTTTTGTTTCAGAAGAAATTCATTGTGATGTTCATTTTCTGTCACTGTAATGTCCAGGTCAGTTACTGTTTCCTCTAAGGCAAGAATCTGTTCAGATTGTTTTTTTTACTATTCCATTTAGAAGTTCCAGTTGTTTACTGCATTCTTGTTTGATAATATCCGTTTTGTTTTCATATTTGTCCATTTTTAGTGGCAGTTCTTGGATGTTTGTTATTATAAGATGTAGTTCTTTCTTCACTGCATTCTCCTGGTGTAGGAGTTGCTCATGTTGAGATCTCCAGTAGAAAACTTCTTGACAGGAATAGTTAAAAAAATTATCTTGACTATGTATTAATTTTTTAGAAAATAATAGAGAGTCTATGCTAATCTATCTTTTAGTATACTTTTAATTAGATTTTTCTAAAAATTAAAGCATATTTCCTGTCAAAGTATTAAAATTTCAACAGAGCTATGGATTTCTGCTGCTGTCAGACTGGCATCTTGGCCATGCCCCTGAGTTGTACCTTTCTGACTGAACAGTGGTCTCAACAGCTTGGCTAATTTTGAATTTTTTTCATTCCCCGCCTGTCATTTTATAATGCCTTAATTTGCAAAGTAATTAAAGCCGAGGTTAAGGCATTTAGTGCTGAGTCAGATTATGTCATGTAAAGTGTGAAAATACAAGAAGATGATTTTAATGTGTTTACAGAGAATATGATTTTAGTACTTGAAGATTTAATAACCAGAGAGGTAAAATATTTTGGTAAGTGAGATTTGTGAGACCATATAATATCCCAGGACTTAAAATTGTGAAGACGTAAGTGGAAGTAGTAAGGGAAAAGAACAGACTAATGGCTCATTTTGTCACAGATGATCTGACATAAGAAGAGGGTTGATATTTTAGTTACTACAGTTAGGAAAAACAAAATTCATAGGTCCATAAGTATATTCCAGGCTAACAACCACTGGGGCCTTTATAATCCTAGCTCAGCATCCCAACTGTATCCCATAAGGTTTATGTGCCTTAGAAGTTATTTTAAGGGGTGTACATAAGCTAGGGCAAAGTTTATAAGCTGTCTCTGTCTATTAGAGACATAGGTGATAGACCCAGGAAGCATTTCTGATTTTTCATCCACTCTTAATTCTGAATGTTTACTTGTACCATTACTGTTACATGATTATTACAGACTTCTGTTTCCTAGTTTTATCAACTTATGTAATTAGCAGTACTTAATAACAAAAAGTAGTTTTTTCTACCTATACTTGGGGTTGGGAGGGTGGCCTAATGGTTAAGGTGTTTGCCTTACAAACACAAGGTGCAGGGTTTGAGTCTCACAAGGGATAATTGGCTAGGCTTAAAATGACTCGCAAGAGCTGTTAACCTAGTACGAACCTATGAACCTACTAGTTTCGCACACATTGGATCATCAAACACCATTTCACAATCTTATTTTTATGTAGTATCCTTTTCTGAGTTTGTTTCCTCATCACTTCTCGTCGTACTGTACATATTGTATGTACTGTACAGATTTAGCTGCAAATTTAGTTTCCTTAAACTGTGCAATAGCTTTCAGTGTCTACTGTTTTATCTCTGTATAATGTACTCAACATTGCGACTGATAAAGAAACTACTTTGTAATTGTTTGGTACTTACTGTATATATTCTAAACCTTTACATCTTTTATTATGCCTGCCTTGATGGGGAAGAGTAACCTACTCTGTTCTGCTTGTAAATTCACAACCTGTTGCTGTGTCAGATTTCTTGTTAACCCTGGAGGAATGATAGTTTGAAAATTATGTTATTAAAATATTTTATTTAAACACGAATGGAATTGGTGGAGGAGGAATAGAATTTGTTGACCCTGAGGTGTAGACATGTAATAGACTTGGGAATAAAAATTTTGACTGTGGATGTTCAATCTTATTGTACAGTACAGGAGTTTGAAGCGAGATGAGTGAGTTAGCAGCAGTTGTAAAGCTGGCATTGCAGGAAGTGTCAAGGTTATTTAGAATTGACTGGGATGGGTAAATTGGTGAAGGCACAGTAGTATTTGCTAGAGAGTTTAGTAAGTGTTACATGAGAATGACTGCTGGGGGGAAAAGCTATGGAATCATTTAAAGTTGGGTCACAAAGTGCGTGCACTGGCAATTGAGGTACAAGGAAAATGGGGGATTAGGGGTGAACTGATAAGGTGTACAGGCAACCAGATACATCTAGAGAGTAAAAAGCTAGTCTGGGTGAAAGAATAAAATAGTGTTTAAGAGAATGATCATATTATAATTTGGGGCAACTGAATCTGCTTAAGAGTAAACAGAGAAATTCCATAATCAAGTTCACGGATAATATAAACTTAACTGAATCTCTATTTGGTGTATGCTTTATAAGGGATAGTCATGTCACCTTAATGCTGAGGGGAGTTTGGGATTTCAGGTTAAAACACTGTTGGCTAACAGCAGTCATGTCACTTTGTCGTTTAAAGTGAATGTATGTGTGTGTGTGTGTGTGTGTGTGTGTGTGTGTGTGTGTGTGTGTGTGTGTATGGATGGATGGATTAAATAATAAATATCAGAGATGATAGCATAAGGTTTTATTGGCATAGACTATGATATATTAGTGGGAAATACCATTAACAAGTTAGGAAAGTGGAAAGTAATCTGAGCACAGCTTTCAACTGTCCAGATTTTCGCAAAATGCCCAGATTTTTACCTTATATTTTTTGTCTGGTTTCTTATAAAATTGTGATTTTCTGGCATATCATTGAGGACTGATGTCAGACAATAATGGCAGACACTTGAGTTTCGGATTTCATATTCCCCCAGAAAATTCATGCTAATGCACAACCTGTTAGTCTATCTACTTTCTAACTTTGTAAAAGCAATATTTAAAAATTGCCCCTATTTTTGGGCCTTTGGCCCCCCATTATTTGTGGCTCTGTCCAGATTTCTTGTTCTAAGAGGTTGAGAGGTGTGATATCCGAGTCATGGGGCTATATTCCATTATGTCATGGAAAAATCAAGAATGCAGGTTGAAAAAATGAACAAACTACAGGAATGTTTTAAGAATGAAGTACTTAAACTTATGACAAGTGTTTTGATAAAAACACAAAAAGAAAAGAGAAGAGAATATAGCTAGTGTGTAAAAAAAAAAAAAAAAAAAAAAAAAAAAAAAAAAAAACAGTAACTGGAGCTAAAGAAAAGGCATGAAGGAGGTGGAAGGAGGAATTGAATAATTGAATGAGATACAGTGCAAAGAATTTTGAAGAAAAGTATAAAGAGATGATGGAGAGATGAAATGTAATACTGTATCCATTCTCACAAAGGCAGAAGAAGATAGTATGCCTCACCCGGAGAGTGTTGAAGTGCAGTGGGGGATAGCAGTGGGCAGATGTTAGAATTCAGAGAGAGATGGCATAGAATGAATTATTACCTGTAAGAGAAGTTAGCACAATGGAGCCAGGTGGGTTGACACTCAGGGTTCTGAAGTACTTGGTGAAAGTGTTGGCACAATTTTTGTAATTTTCATAGGTAGTTGGCAATAACTGATCTGAGTACTATATAGGTTCATAGGTAATTACTAGGCTAATTAGTTTTCATAGGTAGTTGGCAATAACTCACCTGAGGACTAGATAGCTTGTCAGTGATTAATAGACTAATGATCTTAGGAAACCTTTTTAAGTCTAGCCATGCATCTAAAGGTGAGAATCAAACCTTGTGCTTGTGAGGTGAGCACCCTAACCATTATGTCAGACCCCAACTCCAGACAGTGATTGTAGTGTTTCTTTAAAAGGGGTGGAGTAAAATCTCATAATGAAAATTGTAAACCTATTTATTTGATGGTGGTTTTAGGAAAAGTTTTGATAAAAATGTTTAGAAGACTGTTTGCTGTTTAGGCAGTGGCCTCCAACGAAAAAATTGGAGTGGGTTCATGGTAAACTTAGGCTGCTAATAACAGTCCACTTTTTTGACTAGGTTGCTACAAAACTTGCATCAGGTATTTCAGTGGATATGGTTTACATAGATTTCAGTAAGACCTTGGATTCACCACCATGCAGGTGATTATTAAAAAAAACTTCAGGGGTTAGGTTCGGGCTTAAAATGAAGAGATTGGATTGTGGCATGGACAGAAGGGTAGAGCACCACAAATTATGATTCACTAGTTGTTCTCCAAAATAAGTTTTAGGTTTTGTGCCATGCAGCAGTCTGTATTTTAGATCGTGTATTTTTAATGTTAATGCTTTAGCTATGTTTAGTAAATATTGAAGTCAGTCTGTGTTCAGATAACACAAAGATTCAGCTGTAGAAGATGGTGAAGGTGGGCTAAAAAAGGCTGAGATAATATGAATAGTTGGATAGAAACACAGCAATGGATACTTAATATAAACATATGTAAAGCACTGCTTGATAGCCACAGTATTGGTAGTGTGCATTGCAAGATGATTTGAAGGGAGTTATCAGCAGAGATTTCTGCTGAACTAAGTATGTTTATCATACATTTCTGCAGGAGGTAAACAGCTGGGATGTTGATTCAGAGGATTTGGTTAAGGAAGTCATGGTTTCACTGTTGTAAAACATTGCTGAGGTTTCATTTTGGACCGGGGCCACTTCATTCAAGCATATAGTACCTTTTTGTATACATTCAGTTAACGCTCATAACTCCTTATGGTGTCCAGACCTTTCCTGGGTTTGACTTTTTAACTAAGTGACTTACCAGCTTATAATAGGCAGTATTAGAAAGAGCAAGGATTTAGTAATAAAATGACACCATGATTATTAATCTAGGGTGTTCCAGAGTAGAAAACCCATGATTATCTTATGCCTTTAAGATGACTTTCAGGAAATGCTCTGGAGTGCAAGGATGTGTGTGTAAGCATTAAGCAGTGCAACATTCCACACCACAGAGATGTTAATGAGTTAAGGCAGAAGAGATCAGGCTGTTGAAAGCTGCTCTGTGGAAATTAACTCACCTATTTAGAGGTGATCTCTGATTGACTTACAAAGCCATGTCTGACCCAGCTCTATTAGAAATGCTACATCTAAAGAAATCCCAATCCCCTCCGCACCACACACTCCAGAGACCTCTTCTTCATTACCACAATCAACAGAACAAGCTGGAGGACAGGTTCATAACCCAGAGACTGCCCATTCTATGGTATAGACTCCGCATACATGTCGGAGCACCTCACTGGCCCTCTTCAAGAGAAATCTTGATGAGTGGATGGGGAATGGAAAATTCACCCCATGGATGACTCCAGTGGCTCTACTTGATAGAGGCACTGGGAACTAAGGTCTTGTGGCATGATGCCAAGGTAATCCAATAGCTAGTCTTGTAAAGGCTCCAGGGCCATTAGCCTAGTACGCACCTATGAACCTATATATAT
The DNA here is from genome assembly GCF_019279795.1 of Protopterus annectens. Lineage (NCBI taxonomy): Eukaryota > Metazoa > Chordata > Ceratodontiformes > Protopteridae > Protopterus > Protopterus annectens. The sequence continues at coordinate 1,063,807,099 of NC_056737.1, forward strand.
ATATATATATATATATATATATATATGTAATGTATACACATGTAGAACTTTTCAGAGAAGTCTGATGGCACATGGAGTCCAGTTCCAGAATGGGGTAGAGAAAGAATCTACTGAGACCTTCAAAAGGCCATGGCATGAAATGAATATGGAAGATAGAATAAAAGAATAATTTATTAAATGTTTCTTGACAGAGTAGATAAATTAACAAACATTGGTTAGATTAGAAATGTCTACAACATCCTGCTGCAGTATTTTGTTGAATATTTTTTTCAGGTTGGGTTGCATGGTGGGACATTATGACTAGAAGTGTGGAAGTAAAGCTGCTGTATAAAACACATACATTACCGGCTGCATTATACTTGTGTATTGTTTTTAAAAGATATCAGTTGGCTTGTGGCTTCTAAATTCTAGGTTAAGTACATGTGCAGTTTGAAAACTGTAAATCTTTTGCCTATATGCTGCCCCATGCTATGGAATAGACTTCTCATAGATGTCAGACAGAGCACCTCACTAGCCCTCTTCAAGAGAAATCTTGATGAGTGGATGGAAAATAGAAAATACACCCTGGGGATCACTCCAGTGGCTCTATTCGGCATAGGCACTGTGAATTAAGATCGGGTGGCACGATGCCAGGGTAATCCTATGGGCTAGGCTTGTAAAGACTCCAGGGCCATTAGCCTACTACACACCTGTGAACCTATGAAGCTGTATACAAAAGAATAACAATTGCAACTAAGCTGATAGCATGGTAATAGAATTCCATCTGGGATGTTGGGTAGCTGTATTTATTTACTGATCTGGGCAGTGGGAAGGTTAGATGAATAGTTGACAGCTTGGCATTGAAGAGGTGGACAAGACATTAGATATTTACTGTAGCACTCTGCCATATTTTTGCATGTCCACAGTTACAGAAGTTCTGTACAGTGGTAGTGACTCCTTGGGTGGGAGTATACACTTTCTAGTACCTCATCAACATCTCTGATGGGAGGGATGATGAGGGAAGACTGAACACAGCAAAAAAAAAATATTTATCTCCTAAAATACCTCCTGTTACAGTAACAAAATTTAGCCTTTTACATCAGTTCTGTATGCCACAGATATGAAAAGGCAATATGGGTTATTTTCCAAGCTCCAATACCAAATAACCACAATTAGTGTGACCATAAACTAGAACAATAGGGAAAAAATCCACTAATAAAAGCCAGTGATTCTGCAGACTGTTTACACTGTGATGTAAGCTAACTGTGAATACAAAAGGGATTTAAGGTATCCTAAGTCCTCTAACACTGAGTGTAAAGCCTGAATGCCTGTGTTTCCCGTGTTCTTGTGTTGCATTCCCACTGAAATTAATGGCATAATCTAGTATAAGGGGCTGTCTGGCTCCACACTGCTTACAGTCTTTACTGCTGTGTAGAGTCGTATCTGCTAACTGTAACATCATTGATCAATCATTTTTGATTTTAGACCAATGTCACTGATAACTTCTACAAGGATGAAGGTTCAGGAAGATCTACCCGGTGAGCAGGAAGTAATGGATGCATAAACAATCAGTAAAAATAAAGGAGCGAGGCTGCTGGATTGTGACTCGAGAAAACCACACTGGTGAAGGTACATTTGTAAAGTGTTGTGCTAAACATGAGTATGACTTTCTTCTTGAAAATTGACTATTCCATTTATCTTATACATCTAAGCTGTTAGAAACTGTACTCATGAGAATAATTGTCAACTTTGTGTTTAAAAATCATTTTTTCATCTCCCTTCATGATAATCAACCAAGTTTAGAGAGTGAGCCTCTGGGTCCAGTTGCCCAAGCTAATACACAGAGAAGTGATTTATTCTTTTATTCTTATTTATTTTGTTTGTTTGTTAAACAGGGTTGTTGTTGTTGTTTTTCGGCTCTTTCCCGGTAAGGGGTCGCCACAGCGGAACTCCGGTCCACTAATGATTGGCAGTAGATTTTTACGAAACTCCGAGGTGCCAGCTCGATGCCCAACCTTCAACGAAGGCACGCCCATTTACGCACGTATGTCTTTCGAATGCTACCCAACCGCGGGGAGGACATGCAGACTCCACACAGAAGGCCCTCCCAAGCCAAGAATCGAACGGGAGAACCTCTTGCTGTGAGGTAACGCTGCCGCCGTACCACCGCAGCATACTTGTTAATTAGAGTAAAAACCCTAATCATTTCCGTAAGGTAGACAAAGCATCATAAAATAAACGGAGGATGTCACACATTCTCAGAAGGCAGGGTGTCAACAAAATTGTTTCCAGCACAAGTCATAGCCTTTGATGTAGACCTGAGAGCCTTAGTCTCCTGTTGAAATGTGCAGTTGCATATAAGACTGACAAAGAGGACAAGGGTATGGTAGTGCATTTGAAACTGAACCACAAGTGTAAGAGTACACTAGTGCATGGGAGACCGAACCATCGTTGCAAGAGCACACTAGTGCATGGGAGACCAAACCATAGGTTTGAGTACACTAATGCATGGGAGACCGAACCACAGGTGTTAAGAGTACACTAGTTAATTTCAGACTGAACTGTATGTGTAAGAGTACACTAGTGCATGGGAGACTGAACTGTAGGTGTAGGAGTACACTAGTGCATGTGAGACCAAACTGTAGATGATAACAGTACACTAGTGCATGGGAGATCGAACCATAGGTGTAAGAGTACACTAGTTCATTTCAGACTGAACTGTAGGTGTAAGAGTACACTACTGCATGTGAGACTGAGCCATAGGTGTAAGAGTGCACTTGTGCATGGGAGACTGAACCATAGGTGTAAGAGTACAATAGTGCATGGGAGACTGAACCATAGGTGTGAGTACACTAGTGCATGGGAGACTGAACCATAGGTGTGAGTACACTAGTGCATGGGAGACTGAACCATAGGTGTAAGAGTACACTAGTGCATGGGAGACTGAACCATAGGTGTGAGTACACTAGTACATGTGAGACTGAATCGTAGGTATAAGAGTACACCAGTGCATGTGAGACTAAATTTTAGGGGTAAGAGTACACTAGTGCATGTGAGACCAAACTGTAGATGTAAGAGTACACTAGTGCATGGGAGACCGAACCATAGGTGTAACCTTACACTAGTGCATGGTAGACCGAACCATAGGTATAAGAGTAGACTAGTTCATTTCAGACTGAACCATAGGCGTAAGAGTACACTAGTGCATGTGAGGCAGAACAGTAGGTGTAAGAGTACACTAGTGCATATGAGACCGAACCATATGTGTAAGAGTACACTAGTTCATTTCAGACTGAACTGTAGGTGTAAGAGTACACTAGTGCATGTGAGGCAGAACCATAGGTGTAAGAGTACACTAGTGCAAGTGAGACCTAACCATATGTGTAAGAGTTCACTAGTGCATGTGAGACCGAACCATAGGTGTAAAAATTCACTAGTGCATTTGAAACCGAACCATAGGTGTAAGAATTCACTAGTGCAGGTGTGGCCGAACCATAGGTGTAAGGATACACTAGTGCATGTGACACTGAATCATAAGTATAAGAGTACACTAATCTTGGTGAAGTGAGACAGAAATATTTAATAAACATAGGTGTAAAGATGTGCTATTACATGTGAGAGTAAAGCTTGGGTGGAAAGGTATGGCAGTGCACATGAGACTGGTGCATGGTGTAACAGTATGCTAGCACACAGTAGACAGATTCCTGAGTATTGAGTATGCTAATTTATATGAGACTGAAGCATGCTGCGCTGTTATGAGTGTATTTTGAGAGTGAATCCTGGTGTAATGATATGTTAGTGCACATGAGATTAAAAAATAGAAGGGCATGCTAGTACATTAAACTGATACAGTGTTAAGGGAATGCTAGTGCATGTGAGGCTGAAGCCAGTGAATACGGGTATAGTAAAACATATGAGACTGAAGCATGTATTAATACATTTGAGACTGCACGGTGTGAAGGGTATCCGCGGTGATGGTGCTGCGGTAGCATTGTCTCCTCACAGTAAGACGCTGACCGGTTCGACTCTCGGCTAGAGCGTTTTCTGCGTGGAGACCTGCGTGAATGGGCGTACCTTCGTTGAAGGTTGTGCGTTAGGGCTGGCAACTCAGCACGTAAAAATCAACTGCCAATCATTAGCGGACTGGAGTTCCACTGTGGCGACCCCTAACCGGGAAAAGCCGAAAGACACAACAACAGTGTAAAGGGTATGCTAAGGCATGGGGATTGAAGCCGCAGTATCAGAGTGCAGTAGTACACTTGAGAGTTAAACATGGTATAAGTGTATATTATTACATGTGGGACTGATGTACAGTGTTAAGGGAATGCTAGTGCATGAGAGACTGAAACCATTGTAATACACTAGCGTGAAAGCATAGTATAAGTGTATATTATTACATGTGGGACTGATGTACAGTGTTAAGGGAATGCTAGTGCATGAGAAACTGAAATCATTGTAATACACTATCATGAAGCATAGTATAAGTGTATATTATTACATGTGGGACTGATGTACAGTATTTAAGGGAATCCTAGTGCATGAGAGACTGAAACCATTGTAATACACTAGCGTGAAGCATAGTATAACTGTATATTATTACATGTGGGACTGATGTACAGTATTAAGGAAATGCTAGTGCATGAGAGACTGAAACCATTGTAATTCACTAGCATGAAGCATAGTATAAGTGTATATTCATGCATGGGAGTCTGCAGGGTGTTAAGAAATGGTAGTGCACATGACACTGAAGCTACTTTGTAAGGGTGCATTAATACAGATTAGAGTGGGGCATGGTTCTATGCATTTATTTTTAAATGTGCGACTGATGAACACTGTTAGTGGAATGCTATTCCATGTGACAGTAATGACGCAGTATTAATACACAAGAGTTTGAAGAATATCATGCATGTTCGTTCACAGTGGTAGGTTCATAGGTGTTTACTATGCTAATGACCACAAGGGCCTTTTTATGCCTAGCCATGCATCCCAAGTCTCTGACAAGTTTTGATACCCTTGATAAGTGTAAGCATGGGCCTGGGAGATGAACCATTTACAAGTTACCTGTGTCCATTAGATAAGTTCACCTGTGCTAGAATTCCTTTGAAGCTATAATATAAGGGTGTATTTATGCAGCAGAGTGAAGCATAGTATAAGCATATATTAGGACGTGAGACTGCTCAAGTGCAAGGGAAATGTAACTGCATGTAATGCTTAAGCTACTGTATAAGAGCACATTAATACGAGAATGAGGTATGCTTCTAAGTGTACATTAGTACAGGTGGGATTGAGGGACTGATTTGCATTGTTAATGGAATTCTAGCGCTCATAAGCTTAATGCCACAGCTTATGGGTGTATTAATACACGAGGGTGAGGTGGGGTGTAAGCATATGAGGAGATGTGAGACTTATGCACAGTGTTAAGGGAATGCTAGTGCTTGTGGGCTTAAATATATTTAGAAGCACTGGCAAAGAAAATAAGGGACTCATAAATAATTGGTATGGTGTTCAAGAAAAGCTTTATTTGCAGATTACATTATTTTGTACCTGATGGAACCAGAAAAGGCCATCTCAGTGTTCTGGAATATTCTGAGGCAGTTCAGTTTTTTTCAGGATATAAAATTAATGAAGATGAAATAAAGGCTGTAACAATAAACTATATACCCACATATGAACTGGTTCAGCAATACTCATATTTATGGAGACATGATAAAATGAAGTATGTAGGTGTGTGGAATAAAAAGGATTCCATTATGGTAGCTAAGGATATATGGGAAGAGACTAAACAAAAGATAATATAAAAAGTGGGAGACTGGAAGCTATTGTTATTGATATGGATATCAAGTTACAAGCAGTAAAAATGTTTTCACTCACTTTAGTTTTATACACGGTTCAGGCATATGTTTATCAATCAGAGGAGAAGCTGTGGATAGTAATTAAAGAGTAGTTGAATGATTTTATTGGGGGGGGGGGCAAGAGTCAAGTGGGATAAGTTCATCCTCCCAGTAAAACAAGGTTTAGGATTGCCTGATTTGAAGGGATGTCTTAGAGCTACACAGTCAAGGCTATCATAACAAGCAGAAGGTTATAATTCAGAGTGGAAAGGGATGATGATGAAGCAGGGGGGTAATTCAAGAAATAAGGAAAGAAAGGGATTTTGGATGCAGATCTTTAAAGAGAAAAATAACAGTCATATAGATTATTCATAAATTAGCAGAAAGTATATTAAGAACTAAGTGAACATGGGAATGGAGAAAGGAGATTCTGCTGATAGGGATGACTACAGTTAGGGATACAGACAATAGGCAAGAGGAGGCTGGAATTTATTGGAGAAAACCGGTAAAGAACCAATGTATAGGGAGCAAATAACTAGAGAAGGAAAGGTAATAGAATGGGAAGAGGCCAAGAAGACATCTGGATTGCAGGATAGTAATTGCCTTCTCTATTACTGATTGATATCAGAGTGTAGACAAAGAGAAAAGGATAGGGGAAATATAAATGAAAGACCTGCATTGGTCGAATCTAGATCAGAAGTGGCAGTTAAAAAAAGGGATAATTAGTAAGGTATAAAATATTACATGATAACTGGAATCAACCAGAAGAGGTCAGAAACGGTTGGGAAGAGACAGTAGATATGCAGTTCACAAAGAGCATATGTATGGCTCCCAAATATGTAAATAAGTCTAGACGATTTAGGATTTTGGCCTGGTGTTTGCATAGATAGTTTTATACCACAAACAGACTCTATAGAATGTTTCCTCGGGTAGATGGCAAATGTAGGAGGCATGATGGGGAAGAAAGAGATAACTAGGAACATACATTCTGGGAGTGTAATGAGTTGGCAGACTTTAAAAATTCCCCTACAGAATTCTCTGTCAGGAATAGTGGGCGAGCAAGTGAGTGTAACTAAGGAAATTATTTTTTTTTGAGCTGGGATGCAGGATATGAACTGCATAAACATAGTAAGGCCTTGTTAAGTTTAATTCTGGTGGCTGCCAAAAAAGCACTTAGTAGAAAATGGAAATCAACATCTAAAACAGAAACCAGAATCTAAACCAACTATAATTGAAGTGGTGAAATATTGTAACAGACATAAAAGAACAGAAAGTGGGATGTTTAGAAAAGGGTAGGAGTAAATTACATAGAAAGAATGGAAACTGTGGCAACAGTACATGCAATAGAATTTTTTGGAGGAGGTATGAGGTTTAAGAGAAGGCAGGAATTGAATAATTTATGTAATGCTGCCTATAGGTTATATGATATATTATAATCAATATGAGTTATAATGTTTGTAAATGGGAACTTGTTAACATGGTTTGGCTACTTTAATATAAATGGAAGTCTGCCAGCATCACAAGTGATAATTCAGCAAATGTGTTTAAAAAAGCCAATATATAAGGGTGAATTAATACACACAAGAGTGCAGATTGGTGTAAACATATGTAGTAGTAGTACACATTGCTAAGGGACTGTCATGAGACTGAAGTCATTGTAAAGGGTGTATTAATACACCAGAGATAAGCCTAGCATATGAATATGTTAGAGCATATGAGATTGCACAGTGTTAAGGAAATGGTAGTGCATGTGAGGCGGGAGCTGCTGAATAAGAGTGCTTTAATACACGAGTGAAAGATGCTATAAGATATATTTGTACATATAAGACTTATGCATTGTTAAGGGAATGCTGGCACATGTGGGACTGAAGCAATTGCATAAGGGTGTATTGATATAAAGCATGGTCTAATGGCATTGCATTAGGGAAATGTTAGTGTATATGACACAGAAGCTACTGTAGAAGGATGTATTAATGCACATGAGACTCGTGCATGCTTCTGAGTGTGTATTCTGACATGTGGGACTGTTGTACAGTGTATACCTGTGGGCTGGTATATGCATGTGGGCTGGTACATGCATGTAAGGCTAAAGTATAATGTACAGGTATGGCAATGCACATGAAGCTGAAGCATAACATTAGTACACTTCTGTACTGCAAGGGGGTCTAGAGTCTCCTGACAATCCCCTTCCAAGTTGGAGCATACATGTAAAGACTTTGGTTTTAGGTAATAGTAATAATAAACATGCAGATGTTATTTAAAAACATGTCAAACATTTGTGTAGGCTGTTTAGACAAGTTTTGCTTATTAAAACTCATTTAGAATATGCATACTTAAATAAAGTTATGCTGCTGTATTCTGTATGCAGTCTTTGTGCAGTTGAAGTGGAGTTCATAAATGTACATCTCTTAACATTTCTTTTAACATGTTTTTTCTGCATTCCACCCATATACTTTGGAATGCCTCAAAAATCTGTCTGTTATTTACATATAGGTTCCAGGGTAGCTTGTCAGTCACTGCTAATTATAGTTGATAAATGTTGGTTGTGCTTTATGAATTATTTTGTAATGATACGCATTTTGATTTCTTTTTCTTTTTTCTTTCACCATTGAAGTTTCATGTCCCATGTGACTCCATAATGTATATTCGGGGATCTGGTCCTGTAAATATTAGCAACCAAAGAAGTAACAAAAAGTGTAATTTAATTTTATTTTCTATGTCTGCAGATGAACAGAACAAAGGGTGATGAAGAGGAGTACTGGCACAGCACCAAATATAAGGGCTTCGCCTTTGACGATGATGATGATGACTTTTCACGGGTATTAAAATAGAAGTTGTTGTACTTTGATGATTTCAGTTCTCTTGTTTGCAGATACTATGCCATAATGCATTAGAGCAAAGGGACCTGAAGGCTTTAAAGTGTGTTCCTTAACAGTAGCAGCGTCCAGGCCAATTATGTCTGTTAGTAGTTCTTTTGTTAAACCGACCAGAAAATGAATCTGTTTTACTTTTTCAATAAGTTTTGTCATTCAAAAAATAGTGCTTTGACAGAAGGTGAGTTTGCTTATTATTTTTGTTTTAAATGTATCCCAATTTATATATATATATATATATATATATATATATATATATATATATATATATATATTTACAGCGGATATAAAAAGTGTACACACCCCTGTTAAAATGACAGATTTTTGTGATATAAAAAAATGAGACCACAATAAATTAAATAATTTCAAAACTTTTTCCACCTTTAATGTGACCTATAAGTTGAACAATTCAATTCAAAAACAAACAAATCTGTTAGGGGGAAAATATAAAAAATAAAAAACATACAATAAGCTGGTTACGTAAGTGTGCACGCACTTAAACTAATACTTTGTTGAAGCACCTTTTGATTTAATTACAGCATGATCATTTGTAATTATCCAATCACCAATGGGTTCAGGGGATGGAGCTGTTATATAAATGGTTGTATTATATACAGTTTGTGTGTATTTACTGAAGAAGGTGTTTTGCAGAAACTGGTCTGGAATTGTTGGATGCTGTGCCTTGTGTTTTTGTCTTGTGCTTATGCACCTTTGAGTTTTGCTAATTAAATATTTTATGTACCACTGTGGAGTGCTGGCTGTTCTTAAGTGGTTACTTACCCAGGGTAGATTTTCTTTGTTCCGCTGGTTTGATGAAGTGTGATTTCGATATTTTTGCATTTCGACGAACTGAGATTTGATGATGTGGTATTTTGAGAGTCAGGTAGATCCATATATATATATATATATATATATATATATATATATATATCAATGGCTAACCAAGTTCGCCGATGACTGCAAACTGGGAGCCATAACTGACTCTCTGGCTGACACGGACATCCTTCAAAAAGGCCTTACTGCGACAGACACCTGGTGTCAAAGTCATGGCCTCAAGCTAAATGTCCAAAAATGTATAGTCATCCCATTTGGGAAAAACAAAACACCCACGAATTACCACATACGCGGCAGCCCCCTTAATACTGAAGAGGTAATGAAGAGATCTGGGGACCCAGGTAGAAAGTAATCTCTCCTTTGACAATCATATTTTCAAAGTAGTTAGGAAAT